>NC_061100.1:5357772-5429550 GCF_015104395.2 Macrobrachium nipponense
GCAAAAATTATTATTCAAGCGGTAAAAATGACTCCTGAAATAGATCTCCATTTCTTATGATAATGGAGACGGCCTTAAACCAAAAACCAAGCTACTGCGGCGTACTTCTCCCTCGAAAAGGTTTGCCGAAGTCAGAGAGAGAGAGAGAGAGAGAAGGCATTAAATCACAATTCTCTCTTGATGTATGTACAAGAATATTTTTTTGTTTAATACTTTGTTAAAAAAATCTGTTGTCAAGATAATTACTCTTGATGACTCACGCAACAGATTATTATTGTGAGGTCTTCCAGGTATTAGTTGACAGTCTGATTTTAAGTTGTAAAATTACGCTTAGTGGATGATTTTCGAGAACAAATATTGTTTAGTAAATTCCTCTATTCTTCAGTTGATTTCCAAGAAATCCTACTAACATAAAACATCTTTCTATTTCTGACATCTGCGTAATGGAAACTCTTCTATGATACGGACTGAAATTCGAGAGTAACAAACTAACAGGTAAATGTTAATGTATCTAATAACTCAATCTGCTCTCTCTCTCTCTCTCTCTCTCTCTCTCTCTCTCTCTCTCGTGCACGTGTCTTATTTCGATTTCGTAGACATGATTACTTTTACGATTTAAAGGATGATTAAGAGAAATTTCGATCAACTTTTGGGGAAACAAACTGATGCCCACTGATTTCTGCAACTGGAATATTGAATTCAGGCCAAAGGTCAAGAACTGGGAATTTGTGTCATACATTTTGCAACAACTGCTAGAAGAAGGGGGAAAGAAAGACGGAATTGTAATGAAAGCAATGAAAGGAGTTGCAGCTAAGGGTGGAAAGGACGTTGCAGAGGACCTCATTAATGCTCTCGTTGCACTGACACCAGTACCCCCTAAGGGGGTATCACTGATTTTGGCAGCGATGGCTACAGTTATAAGGAATCCCACAGAAGGAGAGACTTTCTTCCAGCTCCGATGAACATGATCGGATATACTACTCAAAAAGAAAAGTCAAAGACGGCGGCTTGCAGGGAAGAGTAAGAGAATCTTAAGACGGCGTAAGAAAGAAGCCAATCTAGTTGATTACCTCAAACATGACAGAAATATTCTGAATTAGAACTTTAATTAAGACACTTTACAGCTGCAGTGGCTGAAGAAAGGAAAATGTCTTACTTATCAGAAATAAGTTTCTTAGTTTTAAGCATATTTAGACATAAGTGCAGCTTTTCCATTCGAAAGCATGAAATCCGTAAATCTTGATATGTGAACTTTTGTTGTTAAAGAAAGTCCATTTAAAAGTCTCCACACATTCCATCATTTTCCTAACGGCAGGAAATGATCATTTTAGGAGTTGCATTACCAAGCAGGAAATGAGGAGAGAGAAATGCAAATACAAGATTAAGAACCCTGGCTGAGATGGTAAGAAAGGTAACCAAGTTAGAGCAGGAGGAGGAGGAGGAGGAGGAGGCATCTGGCGCCTCTTTTCTCTCAGGTTAATTGGATTTGGGATCTCTGTTAAGGTCTCTCTCCTGTAGCTCCATAAAAGAGTAAGCCTCAGATACATTTACGCCGTAACTTCTTACGTTTAAACCGATTGTATTTCCCAGACAATAAATACCAGAGGTGGAGAAATGGGTGCTCTAGTTACAAGTAATGCTGTTATTCGTTCTTTTTCGGAAACGAGTTTGAGTTAAGGCGGTATTAGTGAAAACAGTCATAATCTTATTACATAAAAAGCAATGTAGACCAATGTGTGTAACTTCAGAGTCTGAGGGCAATTTCATATATAATGCAATACTGACGTAATTATTTATTTTATTATCCTAAATTAACAACGATTTTTCGCGGTCACATTTTGGTTTCCTAACTTTGGTATCTGCATAATAATAGACCCCGAACGTTCTGCTTAGTCCTGACACCTTCCTCCGGTGTCGTCATTTATTGATGGGTGCAAGTATCTCTGTCATTTCTAGGGATGCAAAAGTTTCTTGACTTTCTCAGCGAAGAACGAAATGTTGAGAAGCTACATTATCGATATTGCTTAGGAACTTGTAATGAATTTTGGGAATTACTACCGAAAATACATATTCAGGTGCACAACATACATACACACACACACACACACACACACACACACACACACACACATATATATATATATATATATATATATATATATATATATATATATATATATGTGTGTGTGTGTGTGTGTGTATGTATTATATATATATATATATATATATTATATATGTAGATATATATATATATATATATATATATATATATATACATATATATTAAATAGAAATTTATCTCGCACTCACGCCTGGATCGAAACAAGATATTAAAATCCCGATGTGAATGAGAAATTCATTTGTTACACACATGATTGTACGCTGATTACTTCACACACATTTATATACATGTATATATGTAAAATAATAAATAAATAAATATATATATAGTAAATATAAATATAATCATATATATATATATATGTATATATATATATTTATATATATATAGATATATATATATATATATATTATATATATATATATATATACTATATATATATATATATATATATATATGTGTGTATGTGTATAATATATATATATATATATATATATATATATATATATATATATATATATATAAATATATAAAGAGAGAGAGAGAGAGAGCAGAATGAATAGTAAAATCTATTGATTATCCCCATGAATTTGACATTCAAGTCCAGTCACCTGCAGTAAAAATTCTATGCAATCAGTGCTACCTATTTTGTAGCAATGGTTGTTACATCATAATGACGAAAACGTATCACATATAACAGAATAAATAACATGACCTACATAAGACTTAACCTCACTGGCCGAACCAAATGCAAGATATTTTTTAAAACAGAATACGAATCGCTAGCAAAAATAAAGATAAATT
Source organism: Macrobrachium nipponense (assembly GCF_015104395.2). NCBI lineage: Eukaryota > Metazoa > Arthropoda > Malacostraca > Decapoda > Palaemonidae > Macrobrachium > Macrobrachium nipponense. The sequence goes on from NC_061100.1 coordinate 5,360,699, forward strand.
CATATTACACGCGAACATCTCATGACAAGCGTCATCATGGGGTAGTTTCAATTCAGGAATCGCAATTTATTACCACAATAAACAATCAATGAAATTCTCACTAATAAGTCTGACTTACCGAGACATAAATTGATGACTGACCGATCCTTTCAAAAATTACGGCCACTGACGCCTGAGACATGTTATTAGCTAAAGTTAATTTGTCACAGAAAATAAAATAGTAAATTTTCTATGCCTTCACGTTGTGGTCAATTTGTAAAAGTAATTAACCCAATTATCACGAGACGCTCGACTCAGACGCATGCTCGACCTCGGCGTGGGAAAGGAAAAATGTATTAACTTCATTTCCTATTCGGAGTCAAGCTTTCTCTTCACTCCTGAGCAGCTGTAAGTCTATATGAACATAATCGATTACTATTTTACATCCCATTTTCTTAATCGTTAACATGTAAATGTAACATCACATGATGTGGAAAATTTGCCTCTTTGTAGGCAGATGAGCAAAGTACAGTCACATTTAAATGCAGTTATAACTTGTAATCGAGAAGCGTCAATGTGACATGCCTCATTTTGCTACTTAAATTATTTGTAGTTTGTTTTGAGTTACTCAAATAATCAGTAATATATTCATTTTAAGCATATCATTAAAATGGTAAAATAGTCAGCTACCTTGCGTTTTCTTATGTAAAATATGTAACACCTGAATTTTATTACTATTTAGTCGTAAATTTCAAGTTTCTCGGTCAAACACTACGCTTGTAAACAGGCAAGGATAATCCTCCATCTTTGCTGGTAACGATAGTTTAATTAAAACTGTTAAAACCACCTGCCTTTGCTAGCAATAAAATTGTTTCCCATTATAATAAAACAGAAAAAGATAAATACTTTTGACTTGGGTGTCATTTGTATATCACATGGAGACACTAAAATTATCCTTGTACAGTAAGTTCCAAAACTGAAGCGACAATTTTCAGAGGATTTCGTTCGAAATTCACTAACTGGCAACTACAACTCTTAGCTGAAAAATTATTTTTATTTCTACAGTGAAAGCTTTATCAAGCAAAATAAAGCTAACATATGATGCACAAATATCAAATCTATGATATATATAACAATCATAAGAAAGAATTACTGTAATAGTTATTATTTTAAAGTATAGTAATTACTTCAAACTATAGAAACGAAACAATTTGAAATTCTCGTTCAACAGGATTACCAACGTTACCAATGTAATATTTCGAGCAATGTGGAAACAAACATTTAATATCAATAGTTTATTATCAATTGTTTTAGCGAAGATGCATAAAATCATGCAAGTATCAATAGAATGTAAAAGGAAAATCTCCGCGACATTAAACATAATCAACCATCAATGCACCTAGATTCAATAGAGAAGTTGGGTGTGGTTGGTAGTTCTGATTTTATCTTCTAGGTCCGAGCATAAAATACCATCTTTGAGAAAGGCTCTAACTGCTGCTGCTACCTTCAGGCGACTAGGCCTAGTCCGGGAATAGCAAGGCTTACAATGCAGGGCCACTGTCTGTTATTTAGGGAAAAGTAGAACCATTAGGCCTGCACCAGGACCTGTCCTTGCACCTAGGAAACAGACTCGCTAAATAAAAAATAAAAAAATAAGAAAGACGGTCGCAAGCAACCAGACAATAAACATCAACAACCCCGCCTCACCCTCTACCTCTACCAATACCCACAAACCTAACTCCACCTTTATCACTTCAACCTTTTACCTCAAATCCTCTAATCATTCCAACCATGAAATTTAAGACTGAATGTGCGTAAGTGGGCGTATCAAATTCATATTTCCGCGGACAACCAGTAATCAGTTCGATCCAGTCAAGCATTATTGATAAACTAAATTTGTGATTTTTTTTTGCGGATATATATATATATATATATATATATATATATATATAGATATATATTATATATATATATATATATATATATATATATATATATACACACAGAAGCACCCGACATGACCAATAGGCCTAGTGCTCGATTCTTAAAACAGGCCTCTGGTTATTCCTGACTAGATAAAAAGGTCCTGAGGAAGAGAGAGAGAGAGAGAGAGAGAGAGAGAGAGAGCATAACAGACGATACTCAAATTAAAATAATGCTCGCCAAGCATATTCACACTCCGGATCGTATGGACAAAAATAGTCTCACTTATGCACTGAAAAAAAAAAAGGGTGGAAACCTACGAAAATAATTGTTTGATGCGACCCTGAACGCAATTCCACAAGCAAAAATTTGCACAATTGAGGAATTAGATGAAATTATTAACTAACATGCTGGAAAATATATTTCCTTGATTCTTGAATAGGCCTAACCATGTAGCCAATGCTAAACGCGCATATAACTTGGATTTCTTTTTCTTTTTACACCAACTTGTGTCTTATTTATATTTCATTTAATCAGATACTAAACTTCTCTGTGCTTTATCAAAAGAAATCAAAATAACTTTCGATATAACGCTATAAAAGTAGAAAGTTAATTTGCAAATCATATTAGGCCAATGCTTATGCACTCGGTTCCTGCTGCCACTCATTGGTGAACACTTGATATCACACATTGAGAGCCACAGTTGTTTCTATGGGGAAATTCATTTTTTTTTTTAATAAACAATTATTGAACAACATTGATCATTCACTGGGGAAAGGGGACTCTCTGCTTCTACAGTTAATCACTGATACGTATTGTTAGATAAAGAGGATGACAATAATTGGAGTAAAATATACTAACTGGCAACCCCACGAGTTTCTAAAGAATTAGGATCAATTCTGAAATTTGTCGCTTCACTTCTGGAACTTACTGTACCAGTGATGCAACCAAGGGTTGCCAAATTGATTCACATTGAAAGCAATAACGAAGCATCCCGCATAATCCTAAATACTGATAAGTGTCTCTTCATTCCACCTGGTGGGAAAATTGGGATTATGTCTGCACGATACTCTCCGTTTCTAATAATGCTCACCAGATTATATGATCTTCAGTCTCTGTTTAGTGCTATATAGTCACACTGAAACGCTTTGTTTATATTGTTTAACAATGACTTAATGGTGTAAATACTTATTGCAATTCTAAAAGAAAATTACGAACGATGCTGAAAGTAATAGATAATACACTTTTCCGAGGGACAGTCTATACAAAAAAGAAATATTTTATGGGAAAAATTACTAAGAAAAGAATAAATTTAGTGACTTAATCTTCAAAAGTTACCATTTTAATGGTATTAGTAATGATGGCATTATTATAGAACGGGAATGAACATTCAGTCCCGCAAGGTTTGAAGAATTAAAAAAATAAATAGAAAATAAATAACCTAAGTCTTATGGTATAGAGATATTCAAAAGCAGAATTGTCTAGTGTAAGTTGCTTAAAGTTCATTGTAACCCTTGTGCAAACTAATGCATGGATTCGTCGATGTCTTAACTACTATATCATATTTAATCGGGTATAAATTCAAGCCACCGACGTCAAAAGCTGAAGAAAAGGTCGAATAATTATGAATGAAAAGGAGAGAAGTGCCTGAAGACTTTCAAATTTAAATGCTATTCTGAAATATTTCAGTGGTGCTTCCCCTATTGCGAAACCTCCTTGAGCAGGTGATTAGATGCAATCTGAACATTAATTATTTGAATATTGCTAAATGACTTCATTCGTTTTCTTTAACAGTGATCGTAATATCTGAAAATTATTACACACTAAGGTTTAAATTTATTTCTATGGTTACCTATTAGACAATTTATGTGTAACATTCTATATAATGACAAACGTTGATTATTATTATTATTATTATTATTATTATTATTATTATTATTATTATTATTATTATTATTATTATTATTATATTATTATTATCAAATATACAATTTACACCCCGTTAATAAACTAAATATGTTATTCCCGTCCTTATCAATAATATGAATATAAAAAATTTATGCCTAAGTCGATTAGATAAATATATTAATCAAGTTCTTATCAACTCCGTAAACACGTAATCCAACATTACCTTACCTATATTCAATATCCATTCATTTCTTTATAATGATACATTAGCAGCGAAAACCACCCCACAAGGATATATCAAGAGAGAACAGGTCTGGAGGCGACTCCAGATACTATCAGAAGAGTGATATATATAATCCGGCTGCCGTATGCAAATCCACGAGAGGCTTCTGCGTTAAACTTACAAATGTCCCAAGTAATTGGATTTACAGCTCTTTGTTAAAATATACATAAAGTGTACTGACGACGCAGCTACTCTGCACTGAACCATGTATCTCAAGATATATATACATAATAAGATATATATATATTATATAGATATAATATATATATATTAGATAATATATTAGTATAGATATATAATATATATATATATCTAATATATATATTATATATATATTTATATATACATATATATATATTATATATATATATATAGATATATACTTTATATCTATATATAGATATTAAATATAATATATTATTATTATATATAATATATATATAGATATATTATATATATATTTATATATAAGTATAGTATATATATATATATATATATATATATATAATATATTAATTACATATATAGATATATATATATAGATATATATATTACTATATTATATATATATATATAATTATATATATAAAATATTATATACTATACTAATATAGAATTCATATATAGATATTATATATATAAAATATATATATATTTATATATAGATAGAATATTAATATACTATATAGATATATATTAATGTATTATATATAATACTATACCTATATATCTATATATATATCTATCATATATTATATCATAATATATATAATATATTATTATATGATATATTATAATATTCATTATATATATATATATTATATGATATTATAAGATTAATAACATACCATATATATACTTATATATATATATAGATATATATATATATATATAATATATATATATATTATAGATATTATATTAATAACCTATTATATATATATATATATATTATATTTTATTTATATATTAATTAATCATATATATGATTATATATATATGTATACATTATCTATATTAATATATATAGATTATATAGATATAGATATATATATATATATATAAAATAATATATATGGACGTGAATGAAATATTTTCTGTTAAAATAGATGTCCATCTAATAAAAGGAGACCATAAAAACGCCAAAAAAGGTAGAAAGTTAATGCTGTCTCCTTCTACACTGTATACTTGAAATATAGCTTTAACTTTCTGCTTTTTTGCGTTTTCATGTCCTGCTTTTATTAGATAGATAGACAGACAGATAGATATATTTCTCTCAGCCTAGAAAGAAGTGAGAGATGCAGATCAGCGTTTTTATTTCACGTTAGATGGTGTTTCGTAAGACGTTTTTAATCAGGGTCTTGGTTTCACACGGCAAGCATGGTCGACTAAGAGGTACTAAAATCATTTAATTTTCTTAAAATACATTTGACATTTATGAAGGTTTTATTTGAAGTCGCGTTGGCTTAACAAGTAGCCTTATTTTTGTCATCTACACTGAATTACCTAAATGTAATAAGAATACTGACTCCGTGCAGAATTCAGGAACGCTGTAATATCAGAATGTTTCTGAATCTTCGCCTGCCTTAATCTACAGAACTTGGACGATATCGTATCAACTCTGATGCTTTGACTTCAAGTCCAAGAGAAATAGGGCCATTAGAAGATAACTTAGCGTATGAAATTCCATCCTTTAACGTTTCGGAAGATAATGCTTTCAAGATTGGCTCACTGTGCCTCGTCGATGTAAATGAAGATATCATAAAAGCGAACTGGAGCGCCGAGGGTTGAACAGGAAAATTTCTACCGGAACGAACTTTTCGCTTTCATATGTAAACGTAATTTCTTCTCGTATGAATTCACAGACGCAGTTCGCTTAAAAAAAAAAAATTGAATATTCGATAAAAATAAAAGGTGAATAAAAACTAAATGGCATCAATTTTTAAAGTGAAATAAAGTGGAATTCAAATTTGAAAGTTAATATAAAAATTATGTTTAATCAAAATCAAATAGTGCAGTTCTTACATTAAGGTAGTGGTTTTACAATTAGCTTTGTGATAGTCAATTATGACAGTCATAACTTATTTCTATTTGTAAATTTGTAGTGATCATAATGTACCCTCTGTTAAACATAACTCGCAGAGAATCTCTCTCTCTCTCTCTCTTTCTCTTATGGTAAGAAAAAAAGATTGGAGCTACTACTCCCATCCTTCAAGACTTACTATTATCTGACAGCTGTTCTCCTCTGGCTCCCATGGCTTGCAAGAGGAAAAAAATGTATGATAGGTTGTGAAAATATTAGCATTAACACTTTGTTTTTAACGTTAAACCACAAATAACCCATAAAATTGAATTCACAGTACTTGGGACAATATACACTCACTGTATATTGACTGTAAGTCAATTAACGATGAAAGGGATTTAAACTCAAGCCTTCCGGGACTAATAGAGTACCTAGGCACCAGATGGCTCAATGCAGTCGGCCCAAACCCGGTCAGGATAGGAGCCTATTGTATATATATATATATATATATATATATATATATATATATATATATATATATATATATATATATATATAATGAGAGAGAGAGAGAGAGATAGAGAGTTGCCTTACGGGCCTTACATCTTGTTCGGGTTGCCCCAGGTCCCTCAGTGTGAGCACCTCTAATATCTACCAGAGTGTTGCTAGTGCATTTTCCGGTATATTTTGCATCTTCCAATCTTAGATGGTCTGGGATGCAGCTTAGATATTTATCGAGCTTATTCTTAAACACATCTACGCTCACTCCTGATATATTCCTCAGATAAGCTGGTAACGCACTGAATAGACGCTACATTGTCGATGCTGGTGCGTAGTGGATTGATGTCCTGTGAGCTTTCCATATTTTTCCTGGTATAGTTTTGGGCACTATTAATCTACCTCTGCTTGCTCTTTCTAATATTTTTAGCTTCTGATGTTTTCGGCAATTCCTTCTATCTGTTTCCATGCCTGAATTATCATGTAGCGTTCTCTTCTCCTTTCTTGACTATATAATTTTAAAGATTGTAGTTTTTCCCAGTAGTCAAGATCATTAACGACCTTCGTACACTCTCTATTTGTGCAATATCCTTTTGATAGTGTGGGTACCATATCATATTGCAATACTCAAGTGGACTACGAACATACGTTTTATAAAGCATAATCATGTGTTCAGCTTTTCTTGTTTTGAAGTGCCGTAACAACTCCCCCACTTTTGCTTTACATTTTTCCAATAGAATTGCTATTTAATCATTGTATAATATGTTCCTATTCAACTTCACACCAAGGTCTTTAACTGCTTCCTTATTTGTGATTGTCTCATTATTAGGTCCCCTATATGCATATAGCTTTCCTTCTCTATCTCCATAATTTATTGATTCAAATTTATCAGAGAGAGAGAGAGAGAGAGAGAGAGAGAGAGAGAGAGAGAGAGAGAGCGTATACAGTCACTTTGAATCTATTAAACAAAATCTTGAATTCATTTGGAAAAATTTTGAAGTTATTTTTCCCAGGGTCTTTCATAACACGACAGGCCTAGAGCAGAAGGAGTATTTCCTTTATTAAGAAGCAATCCAGTACCTGGATTCCTAACTTTTTGAAAGACTTGCTCATTTCCCTGTTAAAGCATTCTTTAACTGTAGCGCCCCGGCTTCCAGTGTTCCAGCAATATATTTCTGATATAATTTTCTGGAAACTTGGAGGACAAATTATATCTAACGCCTTTTAAAAATAAAGTTTAATGAAACTTGCTCCTCTTTGTAAGTCTAAATGAAAAAATAACAGGTGGAAGAAAAACGTGACACCGTCAGTTATGGTGGGACTCGAAAGCTCACGCGCTAGGTTTGTATGTCTTGTCTATTGAGTCGATTTGTATCTCTTCTTAAGAGGGGAATCGATCAATAAACGGGGAATTGGAGCTATTAAGGAATCATACGTACACAGTACACGCATGCATGCTCACACAAACCCATACACACACACACACTCACACACAAACGCACGCACGCGCGCACACACACACACACATACACCACACACACACACACACACACACACATATATATATATATATATATATATATATATATATATATATATATATATATATTATATATATATATATATATATATATATATATATATATATATATATATATATATATATATATATATATAAGGAAAGCTTTTCAATTTTGTTCTAAGACGTGAATTATTTACCTGAATGTTAATCGACTGAGGTGGACCTAACACGATGGATAAATGTAAAGGGCTGGCAACATCATCCTTAAAAATACCAAAGATCTGGCAACATCATCCTTAAAAATACCAACCTCGTACAGCAAACAAAAACATCCGAATTTACTGAATACTTAAACATGTGGACTGTCAGGAAACCTTTTAGGCCGTTGGATTAAATAAATGAATAAATAAATATTTCCATGTACGTGTTCCTTCTCCCTGTAAAGTCTCTGTTCTATTAGATATATTTACTGCGGGTTAAGTCAAATGCTGAGGTTCATGTCAGGCCTCGCGATTCCAAACTGACAGGCCGCTTTTGGGCAAAAGACCCATGCTGGTATGAGCCTGAGTTAACTATACAAAACCCTAAAGCTAAAAGAAAAACTGTGGAACTGATTCGTTACTTAAAGTTACTTATTAAATGCATTTGTGTTAATGTCTCAGAATCCAAGATTTAAAAAGAAAAACATGAGACGTAAACTGATTTCATCGAAGGCAGAAAAGCACCTGAGACTATTAACAATGACGACGAATAACTGATGTCAAAACCTAAAAATAAATGGCCATTTTTATCGTCCATGTTCAACGGTTTCCATATTTATATCCAGAATTTATTCTATCGTTAATTGGCGAATTTTTAAGGCATTGTGACACTTATTGAAAAGTCGGAAATTGAAGGCTGATAAAAACTTCATATCTCCTTTGTGACTCATGCTTTCTATTGTCCATATACCCAAGGTTACCGATTAATCCTTGTTGCCAATACGTCCTGAAACACACACATACATTCGATACAGCTCACGTTTATTTAAACATGAGTAAAGACACGTGAGGACTAGAAGGTGAAGAATAATACCAATTTACGATGAAAAATTTTTTTTAACTTAGATTACTGCTTTCTTATGACACTTATTTTATTTTCTATATTTCCATACCTCTTTTATACATAAAAAATTTTTATTCGAAGGAAGCTTGGTTGGCAATCAGTATTATTTAACTCTTCTTCCCAATGAATGTTTGATGATCCTAATAATGATAATGGAAGATTCTAGACATTTCAGTCCATTAAACCAACACTTTAGATTACGTACATCTGCAGAACTGAAGAAGAAAACGCAGGAGGAAAGAAACAGGAACTTACAGTTCCCAAGTTCCCGAATGGAAACATAAATCGCCCGGATCCCAGACTTAAAAATAAGCATGGCTGATGAAACCATTTCATTCACACCCTAAAGACAGATATGCCAATGGTTCTCGTTGATGGACACATTTGCGATAAAGGGAATCTCATTTACAATGCTACCTATACATCGTCATCATAATAGCCATTCAGATGAGTATTTATCAAATATGACTCGAAAAACTGAAGACTTCTGTACAATTACATGTGAAGCATAAACCAAGAATAAAAATTCACGTTGCATATTCAACTGCAACTGCTTGGAACTTCCATTTCAGCAACATTTGTGCTTTTGATATGTTCGGCATTTAGATAGATGTAGTATAGTAGATAGGTAGGAGGGATAGATAGTGAAACGTGGAACATTTGGTCCGAAGACTTTGATAATAGTTTACTTAAACCTGTGGTTTCCAACCTGGGGGGCGTGCCCCCTCGGGGGGCTCGAAGGGCTGCCGGGGGGTGGGGGGGGCGCCAATGCTTGATGAAGGGGATAATTATATCTGAAAACTATTAATCAAGATGGAATTCAGATTTTCAAAATACTGAGAAAATATTTCAGATATAAATATGAAATTTAGTTGACTAAATATATAAACTATTTCAAATTGAATATTAATGAATGAATATATATATATATATATATATATAATATATATATATATATATATATATATATTGTGAATTATTGACATGTGCCGACTGTGCCAGTAAATTACAGTATTTAAGGAAGGGGGGGGGGGGGGGGGGGGGGGAGGCGCAGAGAATGTACCATTCAATGAAGGGGGACGAGAATTAGAAAAGGTTGGAAACCACTGACTTAAACTTTAATCATTCAGTCTACGCTAATTTATTCTTCGTGAACTTGCTATTTTACCTTTCCCGTTATAGTTCATCGTAAATTTAACTTTTTAAGGCTTACGTACATCACTAACTTGGGAGCTTTGCGAACTGAAGATAATTTTCTGATTAAATAAATAATGAAACGTGTCTTCTCTTTTTGGCCTGTTTACAAATATTCTGAAGTACATCTCTCTCTATCTCTCTCTCTCTCTCTCTCTCTCTCTCTCTCTCTCTCTCTCTCTCTCTATATATATATATATATATATATCTATATACTATATATATATATATATATATATATATATATATATATATATATATATATTGTATATAATATATATATATATATATATATATATATATATATATATATATATAATATACATATACATATATATGCGTACTTGTGTAAGTATATGTATGTATACACTCCAGCACACATATGTACACAGGCCCTTAAACATATACACACGCACGTACGAACACACACACACTTAGATGGTTGCCCCTCATATATGTGCAGTTGTACAGATAAAGATGATGTATGTAATATCATTACTGGTTAAAGTTGGTAAGTTTCACCGCAAATTTTTTGGACCACAGGTTCACCCGCCAGTGCATGTATTATTTATTGAAGACTCTATCATTAATTATTATATTGAAAATTTGGAACGAGATACTCCGGAGTAATAAGAAGTCTGAAACATCTCAAAGTGTTTGGTCTGACGCGAAAAATAGTCTCGACATGAGTGCAGAGAAGAGGAATGAGGAGATGGATCAAGATAATGAGCGACCCCAAATACTTGACGTTAGGACCGGAGAGAAAACTTTTCTCCAAGAGCAAAATACAGCATTTAAACCCTAAATGATGACGACTGTTGCACTTTCATATCGTCCTAGGCGCAGAACCGACTGGAATATTATTGTGTAACAGATAGATAACTATGGTCAGATGTTTCATTTTACACTTGATATTTATTGGAGTACCAATATTGCACTTTCGTCCATTACTTGTAGCATAAACGAATGAAAATTATTTTTTTCAGTTTCTCCTATATATCTGAGTTACATTTTGTAGATATTGTTAGCTAGTGATATTAGGTTCCGTTTTAATTTCCCGCTTGATTCAAATTTCACAAAAAATGACCAGGCCATCAAAGCGATTAATTCACCTCTCTCTCTCTCTCTCTCCTCTCTCTCTCTCTCTCTCTCTCTCTCTCTCTCTCTCTCTCTCTCTCATTTGATATTCCGTATTCATTCCTTTTCTAGCTTCTGTTTTAATTTATACATCTTAATGTTTTTTGTTGGGTCTCCCATGCATTTTACTTATTTATCTATATTTGTTCCCATTCCTTTACTAATCTATACTTTTTTTCTAATAACTTTTGTCTTCTTTCTGTTTCTTATTACTCTTTCAAACGAACATTATATTCTTGGGAAGCTTGAAAAATAATAATAAACCAAGCAAAAAAATTTCTTTCAGCTTGCTTCTGCAGATGGAAAAAGGAAACAAGATTATAACTTGTTTACTTGTAAGTATTTACAGTTTTAAGTAAATAAATCTATGTAAACACTTACAAGTACACATGTTATAATCAGTAATCTTGTAGTTTCCTTTTTTGTCAATATAATAATAATAATAATAATAATAATAATAATATAATATAATAATAATAATAATAATAATAATAATACTTGAATAAAAGGGCAGAATTCAGCGAATTAATCTTATATTTATTTTTATATTTTTGCTTATTACTCGCTTTTCTGCTAAGCGATACTTCTTAATAATTGGCCAATATTCATATTGGAAATAATGCTAAAAGTGGTATTTTATTATAACAGGATTTATTAGTAAAAAATGGGTAAATACTGTTCTAAATAAAATACCACTTTCAGCATTATCCCCAATATGAATATTGGCCAATTATTAAGAAGTATCGCTAAGCCAGAAAAGCGAGTAATAAGAAAAATAGAAAAGATAATATGTAAGATTAATTCGCTGAGTTCTGCCGTTTTATTCAACAGAATTTGTTTAAAAGAGGGTCTTCTTCCAAAAAAAAAAAAAAAAAAATCTTTCGTAAATTAAAAGCAAACGCTAAAAGGATATTTTGACAGTAACTTCCTATCGAATCATTTAATTAATTATCACCTCCAAAATATAACTAATTCTATAATGTTTCATCTATCAAGACAGACCGACTTGCATCATACAGCGCATCCTTTTACCCCTTCATTAATATGACAGGCTACTGTGATGGATCTAATAAATTTGATGAATGCAAAGTAAACGATGAGAATGAGACAAGTAACTTTTCAAACGTGCCTCGATTTTGATGAATTACTAAAAAAAGAAAAAAAAGTGATTGACGTTTTGTTCCGTGTGCTAATTTAACTGGCAATTTGCGTGACAAAAGTATATTAGTTCCAGTGATTTTTTTTACTAGATTGTTTTCATGGCATATTATGAATCTTCATCACATCACCGTGATTTATACAGATACATCACGGTGATGTGATAAAGATTCATGGTAAAGCTACGTGGGGCAAACGTTCGATTTGGTTAACATGCCAGAGGGGGTTGGATGTCGATTCTAATTGCAAATACCTGAGTTCGACAGTGATTTGTATGGTAGGAATCGGTATCAACTTATTTATACCTCACTTGTTGGCCGAATCGATAACATCACTGGAGTCCTGATTTCTCTTCAGTCCGCTGGGCGATGGTTGGAACCCATGAGAGGATGAAATTATTATCAATTAAAAAAAATTCCCCTTCGGTTAACATATATGAAAATATATTAATTCCGAGGTAGAGCGAATTGGATACTAAAAGACATTTGTAGCTCGATGTATGTATATGAATCATGCTGATGTGATAAAGATTCATTATATACAAATATATATATATATATATATAATATATATATATATATATATATATATATATATATATTATATATATATATTATAATGGGACCTCATTTAAACTGGGTAGTATCTAGCGGAGATATTTAATCAGTATTGCCTGCCATAACATTGTTTGCACGTGTTTGTTTGTATGGTGTTCTTACGTTGCATGGAACCAGTGGTTATTCAGCAACGGGACAAACGGCTTTACGTGACTTCCGAACCACGTCGAGAATGAACTTCTAACGCCAGAAATACACATCTTTAACTCCTCAATGGAATGCCCGAGAATCGAACTCGCGACCACCGAGGTGGCAGGCCAAGACCATACCGATCACGACACTGAGGCGCTGTTTGCACATGTTATGAGGGCATTTTCTACGATGAGTCAGGCCGTTTTGTTTGCGTTCTTGTATAGAAAGTTCACATTCTCCCAGTCTAGTCTGTGATAACAGTGCTTGGGAACCGCCGATGACTGATTGTAGTTCTTGATGCTTTGTGTTGTTTTTCTCGTTCTTTGCTTAATTTCCCACTTTCACCGAAGTAACGCTCTTCACAGTCTAGACACGCTGCTGCCATGTATACTGACCGCCCACCCCTCCCCAACTCCAACTAACCTCTTCCTACCTTTTCCGACTTTTTGTTTCTATCATTTCATTCCTAGTCGTGTTTTGTAAAGGCCTGTCAATTTGAAGTCATCTAGTTTCTGTTGATGGGTGCATTAGCGTTGTTGTCCGGGACTGCAATTATTACTTTATTCCCTTTTAAATGTTCCTTTTCTATTCCTTCCCTCCCCCCAAAATATTCTTTTCTTGCCTTGGTGTGTGCCCGTTCTTGCCAAAACTCTTTTTATACATATATGTATATGTATAAAATATATATTATACACATAAATATATATACATACATATATAAATAAAATGCACTTTGCTTTAGTTTTCACTGCTCTGGGTCATTCCCTTGTTTCCATTTCAGGGTAGCATGTCTTAGGACTTCCGTCATAGTAATTTATTCTAAATCAATTTAAACAATAGTATAGTGTAAAGAGTTAGTTCCTTAAATCAGAAAAGATATAGAGAGAGAGAGAGAGGAGAGAGAGAGAGAGAGAAAAGATAGAGAGAGAGAGAGAGAGAGAGAGAGAGAGAGAGAGAGAGAGAGAGAGAGAATTATTATTCTTTCCATTTATATTTGCGAAACCCTCCCACTGAAACATTAACCTAATCGTCGCGTAAAAGGCTTTCGGCCATCATCCCATTTTGTCCGAAATGACTTTGGGCGACGCACACATATTTCCTCTGGTAACCGTCCACTTTAACAGCACACAAAAAAAAAAAAAAAAAAAAAAAAACTTCATCACTCATCAACATACTAAATCCTTCCCCACCATTCGCTCATAAACGTTGATGATTGCATCGACTGACTAATCAGATGTTACAAACTGGCGTTGCACGGGGATGGGGGAGTTATTGGATGAGCAATCTATCTGGCATATTTGCATCCAAAACTAACCAAAACTTAATTAATAATGAATACAAACAATTACAAAAACAATTCAGATGTCTCTTATAAGAGTAAACCCTTGCGTAAAACGATTAATAAAATATGAAATGAAGGCATAAAAGACTCATTGTCAGCACGTTGGAAGCAGATTCCAACTGGATTTCCATCGTTGTTGTGAAAAATGGATGATATTAATCTTCTTATCATTAGTCATTTCAACTCAAGGATTAACACTCCATCTGCAGAATATTCCAGACATTCCAAATATTCATACTAATATCATATTCAATACTTTCTGATTGGTCACTTATTCTTAACGAGATATCGTGGGTCTGAATGCTCGTTTCCCATTTATAACAAAATATCCATTTACTTATTTACACTTCATTTCATTCCTTCGTCACTCAATGGTTCACTCCCATTGAAAGTTTACCCTTCCTTTGCTCTGCTGCTGAATAAATCACAATAAAAAAAAAATTATTTGTTTATCATTTATTCTCGCTGCTGCTTCGACCCCATAAATCAATACTTGGGAATCAGTGTTTGTTAATAATCCAAATGTAATCAACAAGTCGCTTCATGGCGATACCTGAGCAGCCGAACGGTTCTTCTTTTCAAAGGGAAACCGCCAGAGAACGAGTTGGAGGAGCTGCTGGATATCTTGCAGAATGCAACATTGAGCCGTTTAATGTATGCAATAATTTAATTTTTCTAGAATTTCTGTCAGCCTTATTTTTACAGGTCAAAATAGTAGCAATTAAGGTTCTGCTTCAATGTTCACAAAGTTTCTTTATTTAGTTGCAAGTTCCTCGTTGGACGAGTGGTTTACGTGCACGTCTGCCGATTCGGCAATCGCAAGTTCGACTCCCTGCTCAGCCAACGTGGACTCAGAGGAATTTATGTCCGGCGATTAGAAATTCATTTCTCGGTGTTATGTGGTTCGGATCCCACAATAAGCTGTAGGTCCCGTTGCTAGGTAACCAATTGGATCCTAGCAACGTAAAAATATCTAATCCTTCGGGCCAGCCGTAGGAGAGCTGTTAATCAGCTTAGTGGTCTGGTTAAACTAAGATATACGTGACTTAC
The DNA here is from genome assembly GCF_015104395.2 of Macrobrachium nipponense. Classification (NCBI taxonomy): domain Eukaryota; kingdom Metazoa; phylum Arthropoda; class Malacostraca; order Decapoda; family Palaemonidae; genus Macrobrachium; species Macrobrachium nipponense. Next base: position 5,376,569 of record NC_061100.1, read on the forward strand.
TTTGTTACACTTAAACTTTTATCTGTAGAAGCTAAGTCGAAAATCTCATACGTTTTTATATTTTCTGGTTTCATAAGATTTCTTTCTTGATATTTATGTGTGAATTTTTCGTGTCCTTTTCTTGGACCTTATTCTAGAATTTGTATTATTTAATAATTGTATAATGCTGTGGTTAATAAACTTCTATCTATCAATCTATCTATCTATCTGTAAATCCCCATGAAATCTTGTAGATGGAAGGATTTATGGTGCTTGGGCCAAACCTTGATCACTAATAGTGAGAAGTTCTTTCAATGCAAAAATGAATTCAGCACTAAAGTTAAGGTGAAATTTGATAAAATACTTTAAATCTAAATATGATGAAATTTAAATGAAATTTCCAGAAAAAAAAAAAAATGCTTCCAAAAATATCCGAGTAATGACTTATAACTTCCTAACGGCAACTTATTCTTAAATACCGTTTATCAATGAGAATTTAAAATTAAGGGCTACTGAAGACTCGACATGGCAAGTGTTCATTCTTTAACATATATAGACAATATATAAAGAAACCAAAGAAATGACAATATATCAAGTCATTCTTTTGTCAGGGTAAGTCTGTGTGTTTTTTTACGAGGATGCAAATGACGATAAGATGAATATTGATGTAGGTAAATATAAGCGTTGATACATCTCAATTTGATCTTCAAGGTGACTGTGACAAAGGCTAATTCATTTGTTAACTGATTAGATCTCATTGTTATTCTTAGTTTAATCCTTTATGGGGCTCGCTGTTACTTGATGAACTTTACCAGGTATTTCTACCACTCACTTAATGGGTCATTTCGCATTTTATTTCTGGCAGAAATTTTACAGACTCCAACCCTCTCTATCCCCGCTTAGCAGAGGAAAAAACATAGCCACTGCAATAGTTAATTAATTACAGGATCAAGATAAACAAAAGGAAGTCCACTAAACATAATTCCGAGGCAATGCTACTGTTGTTTATATTTCATTAAGCAAATGCGATCGAGGAAAGTTGCTTCTATGAAATTAGGCATTTTTCATTAATGTATGCTAACGGTTATTACTCTTATAGAAAAGAGATCCACACAGAAATCAAATGTAAACAGAACTAAGTATACAACCAAAAGCAGTGAAGAAATGGCATGAAATCAAATCAAATAAGAGACAGTACATAGGACAGCCAAATTTGGAACAGTGGTGCTTTTCTGTATCTTGTGGGACAGAAAGTTTCCATCAGGCCAACAACTATCTGATATAAAACTGACAGCGGACTATGTATGTATGTATATATATGAGTATGTTCGCTATAGACGGCGAAACTACTGGACCGAATGGAACCAAAGTCAGACGGTAAATGTAGATTTTATAGGGGATGATTTTACCGGGTGCCGTTTGATCAGGATATCCAGCCATGCTAACGTCTTTATTATTATAATATAAGAGGCAGAGAAAAAAGAAAAAAGAAATCGCATCCCAGATCGCCTCCGGTGGACCCCCCCCCAATTTCCATCCTCCCTCCTGTGGTCAACTCTACACGAATATCACAGCTTTTGAATCTCCTGGTCTGTTCTTTTTTTTTTTCTTTAATCTTCGGTGAGACTGAATAAAAGAAAAGAACATATACACTGAGAAGGACGTGTACATCTCAGTATTTATCCCTGCAATTACTTCATTGCAATCTCCTGCACAGATGTAATTTCCTTATTGGTAGACTTCCAATTATATTCACATTCCTTGGCAAAGAGAGGGACTAATTCTGTTCAGTATCTTAGACAAAATTGGGGATTAATTACCAGAGACTTCGACTCCATCTCGACAGAGAAAGAGAATCAATGAGTTGGAGTGAGGGAACCAAGCAAAGAGGGGAATCCAGGAGGGGAATCCAGCGAATGAAGGGAAATCCAGGAGGGGAACCTGACGAGGGAATCCAAAGGGGAAATTCCGGAGATAATTCAGGAGGGGAATGTAGGGGAAACCGACAAGATAATCCAGGATGGGAATCCATAAGAGGAATCCAGGAGGGTTAATCCAGTTGGGGTTCCCAACCAGGGAATCCAAGCGGGAATCCAGAAAAGAAATCCAGAGGGGGAATCGAAGAGGGGGACCCAACGAGTTAATCCAGGATGGAGAATCAGCGAGGGGAATCCAAAAGGCGAATCCAAGAGGGGAACCCAACGACATAATCCAGGAGGGGAGCCCAGAATAGGAATCCAGAAGAGGAATCTAGGAGGGGAATCCAAGAGGGAATACAAACGAGATAATCCAGAAGAGGAATCCAGAAGGGGAATTCAGGCGGGGAAACCAACGAGGTAATCCAGGATTGGAATCAAGCAAGGGAATCCATTGAGGGGAAAAGCGTCCTCATGAGACAAATAACAGAGAAAAGGCTTATCAGGGGGAACGAGAGACGAGGAAATAAAGAATATCAGCTTTTTCTTCTTCTGGTGGGGGGAGGTTGAAACAAACATCCTTTGGAAGTATGGATTTCTAGTCAATGTTCCATGTGAATAGGTTTCACTATAAATAATAATAATAATAATAATAATAATAATAATAATAATAATAATAATAATCATAAGAAATAATAATTGTTTATATAACCATGAGTTAACTTGAAATATACACATTCACACCGTACACACATTTATTAGCCTATTCTCTTTATTTACACTTTGCCTATATCACTCTCTCAAAGACAATCGCATGCGAAACATAGCCATATAAATGTATATAATTAGATATATATATATATATATATATATATATATATATATATATATATATATATATATATATATATATATATATATATATATATATATATATATATATATATATATATATATATATATAATCATGTAATAAACAAATATGACTCCAGATTTGTGCGTCAGTTGTTGATTACACCAATTTAAATCACAATATCTAAACGCTATCAACCGTCTAAGTGAGAGAGAGAGAGAGAGAGAGAGAGAGAGAGAGAGAGAGAGAGAGAGACGTTGCTAATTTTGTTATCCTCGTGCTTTCCCGTTACCCAGAAGAAACTCCCTAAACTGACATAATGAAGGTGGTTCAATGAAGGAGAAAGGATGACCCACAAAAAAGCAGGCATAAAAGAAACTCGAAAATCGCGTCATCACAAGGTTTTATGAGAGAGAGAGAGAGAGAGAGAGAGAGAGAGAGAGAGTACGTCCACGTCCCGAGTCACTTTTGCAGGCTGCTTACTGCGGTTGACCGTGCAGCAAAAAAAAAAAAAAAAAAAAACGAAAAAGGTAAAAGAATGAAGATGAAAACAGATACAATAATGAAAAAAACGGAAATAACGAAAGGGGAAAGAACAAAAATAAATCAAGATGGAAAAACAAGAATAACTGCAAAGTAAAGGTATTGGTGACCTCAGTCTTTCTTTTTCTAATTTCAAGAGAGGTCGCCCTTGAAGTGAGTTGGGGCGAACGAAGGGGGGAGGGGGATGGGTTAGTCCCCCTGTCACCCTTCCCGAGCATTATCCTTTTGCTTTTCCTTCTGCCTTTGATGTGTCCTTCCCTGTCGCTCTCGTGATGGGAGGAGGAAAGGATTCCTCCTTCTTATCGTCCGCTTTGTCTCTGGCGTTTTCCTCGGCGGAATAGTTCCCTTTTCTCCTTATTACTTCAGGGTTTTCCACTCCGCCTTTTGTCTCATTCTAATTCTTATTCTTTATTCTATATTTCCAATGTGATTCTTTCCTATCATTATTTCATCTTTTGCAAAGGTTCGGTATTTGACAGCATAGTTTACGAATTTATCTTCATGAATTCTGCTGTTTGTTTTCCGTTTTGCCAACTTTTATTCTTTATTCTTTTGCATAGTCCTTTTCTTTCACTATTTTTCAATTTTCAGTTAAGTGATTCATAATAAAGTTGATTAAATTCATCTAGATGTATTTTGCTTTGTATGCGATGTCTGGAGTAGTGCAAAATTGAGTCCTCCCATTTTGCTAAACTCTGCATCTCATCTTGGTCTTGTTTCTTATTCTATTCATCCAATTCTTCTCTCATATTCACGTAGGTTCTTTGGCGCCAGACGTCGTCTCTATCTTAAAGCAAGATTTCTGTTTTTACTTACTACAAGCTTTCCTTCAGTCGTCTCGTTCGACCACGACTGTATCATTTTCATTTTTAAGTAAGAATAAATGTCTCAATTCCTCTCAGCCGAGTCCTCATCTGCTCATCCAGTTAAGGAAAGTTCAACCACTGGACCAGTTTTAAAATTCACTTCATCACATTCATCCAACTTCCCACTAATTCTTTTGGAATTGATACCTCAAATCATTACCTTTCTCATTTATAAAAATTATGGTAAAATTCTGTAAACAATTAAATTAACGAAGCAAGATCGCAAGGCAATATATAATCGAAAAAAACAACTAAATCGAAATCTTATCCTCCGTGTAAAATTAATAAATTATGAAGATAACATAAGAGAAAACGAAGAAAGGAGACGGTGATAAAACATACGATGTAATGAAACAGTGACAACCGGAAACGGTGAACAATGCAGATGCAAATAAAGGAGTGAGCAATGTGGGTGAATAACCATTTAATCCGAGCGGACTTGAAATGATGATGTGTAATGCTTTCCATCACTCAATGGACAAATTAGTATCATTACCTATTAACCGTTTACACTTATCATGAGCATATTACATAAAATGAAATAGCTGACAACGTTATTTGACATCTAGGATACATTCTATGTACCTTCTTTCAGAATGTGAAATCTGTAACGGTATTTTCTTTCATATTCCTACTTTGATTATTATTTGTTGTTTAACTTGAGTTGAGTTAAATACAGAATGTAGGCCAAAGGCCAAGCACTGGGACCTATGAGGTCATTCAGCGCTGAAATGGAAACTGACAGTAAAAGGCTTGAAAGGCGTAACAGGAGGAAAGCCTCGCAGTTGTACTATGAATCAAGTGTTAGGAGAGGGTGGAAAGTAAGATGAAGAAAGAGACTGTGAAAGGAGGTACAGTAAAAGAAACGAAAGGGGTTGTAACTAGGGTCTGTGAACCTTAAGTAATGCCTATAGTATACCGCATGAGGTGCACTGACGGCATTACCCCCCCACGAAGTGCTGTATAACCTGAATTACGTAGGGAAATTGTTTCTCTAAACCTGTTCGACAAAACGATTAGCTATACTGACGAATAAAAAAGGAGGCTGCGGGAGTCATAGGAGCCTCCAAAACTTAACGAGAGTAAAGAAAACCAAGTGACTGCCTCGATATGATACCAGAGCGCAATTTTCCTTCTCCTGCGCCTCTTTCTACTCCGGAAGGATGATTACACTGCAAACATTAATACTCGAGTTACCAGCATTTCACTGATGTTCAGGGAGAGATTTATGGTGTTTGACGCTCTCATGCAAACTATTCCTTCACCTTTTTTTTTTTTTTTTTTAATACTGCTTTTTTTTTTTTTTAATACTGCAACGTTTGCTTTAGTACTGAATGAGGGAATGTATTAAGTTCTAAAATAGGTCGCTACGTAAAATATAAAGATAAATATTTGTCAGAGATGGCATGAAAAAAACAAGTATTATTTCCACTGTGTTTTATATCCTTGATTCATGAACTTAATTAACAGATGTTTACTCCAAAGTGATTACCTTCCACAGATACAAACCTTTAAGAATATTTTGTAAAACTTGAATGGCTTAATGTATCATGTCATTCTAGGTCAGATGGGATTTTTAGGAGTTATGGATGATCAGCCAACTCTTACTAGAAAAGAATATTATAATAACAATGCAACGAATTTGAAAACATATGCACAAACGATATGTTAGCCTTACGACAAAAAAAATTAATTTTTTCAAGGCCGATTACATAAAGCTATCTTTTTTAATTTCCTTTCATCTTACGTTACATATTCAGACCTCACTGATGTAGAAGATAGGAGAATAGATAAGGTTTTAAATAAAGTTTCCTTCCACAAATCACTCCGCAGTTAAGTGTTTACAAAATTACTCTTATAAATTAACGCATTCGTTCTCATCTGGAAGAGAGAGAGAGAGAGAGAGAGGTAAGGATTACTTCATTTAGGGCTCCTTACTTTTATTCATAATTGTGTATATTTTGACGCAGCGCTGAACACTCATGTTGGTTCAATCTTTTTTTTTTTTGCTTACCTCCCCGTACGGGGTTAGTTCCGTACCTCACGTGTCATACTGTAGGATTACTTAAGGTTCTTTGCAGGGTCCCTTCGGCTCTTAGCTGCAACCCCTTTCATTCATTTTACTGTACCTCTGTTCATATTCTCTTTCTTCCATCTTACATCCCTTCTCAAAAATTAGCGAAAACATGAAGACTGGATTATTTTACAGGTAGGGCCATTTAAAGCTGCTGAGTCCATAGACACTGCCAGAAAAAACTTTTCACACAAATAGAAAAATGGCATAGCATATTTCATGGTAAGTCTTTGGTACAAACTCTGCATAATATTATAGTACCGCAAGGATGCCAGAATCCGAAAATGGCCGAATGCATAAGGTAACGGAGGTTTAAACATTAAATGTAAAAAATAATGAGCACATATGAATTCTAAGTTGCAGCCAAGAAATTGTGATGCAACCTCATAGCTTCTGCCTATATGAAGTATAATCGGCGCATGTATACACATAAGGAAAATTACATGAGACACGAGTGTAACTACACCTTACGGACACAACGCAGACCGCGACTGGAATACTGTCCAACTGTTGGAGAGAGTAAGAGAAATAGAACTAAATATAAAGTCTTTATCGCCCTAGCATGAGTTCCTATGGCCTAGTTATACGAAATCAGAAACTATTCATATATTTGTTACGAACAGTTTGATGATTTCACCAAGGGATCTCCACTTTCAGTTTCTGTTGTCATGATAAGAGGTAGATTGATGGCTGCCAAGGAGTTTAATCTGATCATTTACCTCACAGGTATGTTAACGACGGCATTTTAGTATTCAGGCACCTAAATCGCGTAAAACATTTCTATCGTTAATTAAACAGTAAACAGCCGTATATTAAGTTTACCGCAGAGCATGAAGTAAATAATCTTCTCAACTTTGAGGATGTAAGCATTACCGTAACGATTCACATTATTGTGAGGTTCATTGAATTACCAGAAATGAATTAAATTATTTGCTGAAGCTTAGGAAGTCACTATGAAAGAATTATTATTATTATTATTATTATTATTTTTGCTCTATCACAGTCCTCCAATTCGACTGGGTGGTATTAATAGTGTGGGGTTCCGGGTTGCATCCTGCCTCTTAGGAGTCCAATCACTTTTCTTACTATGTGTGCCGTTTCTAGGATCACACTCTTCTGCATGAGTCCTGGAGCTACTTCAGTCTCTAGTTTTTCTAGATTCATTTTCAGGGATCTTGGGATCGTGCCTAGTGCTCCTATGATTATGGGTACGATTTCCATTATTATTATTATTATTATTATTATTATTATTATTATTATTATTATTATTATTATTATTATTATTATTATTATACTGATCACGTCTCCCCAAGGAGATTAAAAATCACTGGCTCTGTATCATGATCAGTTACTGCTGCAGTGTGGGGTCTGCGTAGGAAGGCTGAAACCTACATTCTTTGGAAACTTGAATATTAAATCAATGGCCCCTGTGTGCTTGTTCCATGCGAATAGGTTTCATCTAATAATAATAATAATAATAATAATAATAATAATAATAATAATAATATGCAGGGAGCAGACCTTCTTTGATACATGTTTTGTTGAAGAGAGATATATAAGTAAAATATATTAATTAATATATTTTTTGATAAAATGCTTTTGACAAATATCCTAATTATGACAAATATGAATATTGGAATTCTACTCAACAACCTAGCTGAGTCAGAAAAACGAATTATCAGAAGAATTGAAAAGACCCTGTATAAAATTAATTCGTTGAAAACTGACATTATTTTTAATAATAATAATAATAATAATAATAATAATAATAATAATAAGCTTATGATCTCATGGAGCTGGCTGGAAAGCTCTAACTCCCATCAGCTTCCACAGAACACCTCTTTATACGAGGAATAAGAAAACTGCATTAAGGTAACAATGACGCTAATCATCATTTGGGAGTCCAATTACTTCTTAACAAGGTGGTCGGACAATTCTGCCTCGTTATATGATCCGAACGCTCAGCAAAACTCAAGCACCTGTGCAATTTGCAATACAATTTTGAGTTTAAGCAAAATGCTTTAACAATAACAATTACTTGATAACCGTTCGGAAATATATGAAAATAAATGATGTAATGTGTGATTATCTGGAGAGACTGTCTAGTTGGAAACACTTACAAATAATAAATGCCCATTCTCGAATTTAAAAATGTTCTTATATTTTAGCAAGCGAGATAAATCCGATTAAATGCCGTCTGCTCAAACGGAGACACCGCCAAACGTCTGTGTATGTTGAAAGGTCAACGTTTTCAGAGGTATTAGCGACAAAAGTTGTATTCTCGGAAGGTGTACATTTGTAACATATACTATTCAGGGAAGATAACAAATTTGCAAAGTGATAATAGTAGATTTAATACTTAAAGATAATATTAAGGTAAATCAATACTAAACTGACTCAAAAATTCTCCAAAATGCTTTTGTTTAAGATGTTACTGAATAAAAGTGAAAAAAATAAAATCACTCCTGCATTTTTTTTTCACTACTTCCTGTCTGTCTTTATAAAGGTTTATGCATAGATTACCCTTATTCCCGTGTACAGTTTCCTCTTCAAAATGGCCTCACATCCTCTTTTTTTTAATCTCATTTAAGGGTATAAATATCACAATTGGGCAAAACGTCAATCGTCATAAAGAGGAAGGAGGAGGGACATAAAAGGTCACTCACCTCCAACTTCTCTCTCAAAGTTTCTCTGTTTTTTGTTTTGCCTTTCTGCTTTTTGTCTCCTTCATAACTCGGTAAAGTTCCACGACCCTTCTTTCTTTCCTCTTATGTTTTTATCAAGAGCATTCCCGGTCAACACCCGAGACCTTTGGTCTCTGCCATTATGATTGTCTAAATGCTATAATTTTATCTTGCTCTAGTTTTCACCTTGCAAGAAATTAAAAGTTTTTCGATGGAACACTAAGGGTCCAGAATATCACTCAGTGGTCTTGTTAGGTAATAATAATAATAATAATAATAATAATAATAATAATAATAATAATAATAATAATAATAATAATAATAATAATAATAATAATAATAATAATAATAATAATATTTTTTCCAAGTGTGGAACTATTTCGAACGATTTCCACCTTAACTTTTTTCCTTTTACATACTGCTTTTTTTCTTTGATATCTTCATTTTTCTTTTTTATGTACTCCAGTGTAATTAGTTACATTCTCTCTTTTCCTTATAAATGTTCCAAACATTTCCAAATGGACTTTTTTCTTTCTATTGCCTTTTCGTTTTTACTATCATTGTTTGTTAGAATTGTTCTCTCGTGTCTGTTTCTACTGATGCTGCTACTACGATTACTATTACCGCTAAAACTGCCAATGATGTTGCATCTTCCTGTTGCTTCAATATATCTCGTTTAATGTTGATGTCAGCAGATCTCCCCAGCCCTCCCCATAAACTATATTCCCCCTTGTACTTACTTTCGTTAACCTTCGCCTCGATTGTCCGTTTATTCCATTCTTTTATTTTCCCAATCATCCTTCAGTCTTCCTTCTTCAGTGGACCCTTATGTATTCTCCTCTTCCTCTAGATTTGTCTTTCGTTCCACTTTTTTCTTTCAGGCACCAGAGTCTTTCTGTATTCCATTTCCCTCCTTCTTCCTAATTGCTCTGAGTCGCCTTGCCAATCTTCATTCCTTTACTGCTTTGTTTTGGTCTCTCTCTCCTTTTCCTTGTACGTTCTTCATGAAAAATTTTCTTTAAATTCTTGAATTATTGTTCTAAGTGCGTTCTTCTTTGTTTCTCCTCTTACTTTGCCTTAATTTTACTTACTAATCATTTTCTGTTCTGCACTTCGGGTCTTCCAACGTACTGGATTTTTAGTCGCTAAATCTATTCATTTGTTCTCTTTACCTTTTATCGGACTTTTTCAATTTTAGATTTGCGTTCCCCCAATGTCGTCAATGATTTTGCCCCGACAATTTATCAACTGTTATTCTTAGGTCTTTTTTTATTATTCCTCTCGCTGTTCCTTTCATCCTTTTAGCTTCGTACTTTGCTTCCAAATTTTACTATATATTAATGTCTTATTCTATTTTTGCATCTTGTATTTCAAATATGTGGCCTGGCTGTATGTTTTTACCTTTTTTTACCTTCAAGTTTGTATTCCTTGTAGATCTGATTTTGTACTTCTTGTAGTAAATGTCTTCATGTATTCTAGATTTTGTATTTGTATTTCTTTTATTCTTAATCTATATTTGCAAACTTACTTCATAATCGATTTTACATTCCACATTTTGCATAACTCAATTCTTCAATGCTTCATTGTAAATATCTCAATTTGCGCTTCCATTTTCCTTTCTGTTAATAACTCATTCGAATTTTAGGAACACTGAAGAATCCATTAAAAAGAGTGACGTTACTCGACGTCTTTTGGGGAGAAAGGAACAAATAGTTACTCAGGGAAAAAAGGCCGCAGAGTTACAGGCCTCCCTCGTTTGCACAAACATTAATTTTTTAAAGATACCCTTCATTACAAACTACAACAAGATACAGTTTATTTCATGTATTTATACGACCCTAAAATATATTTCCAAGTTCGCACTTTTTTTATGATAATCAGGAATTTATTTAATCGCCAGTAAATAGTTTTGATTGACAGTTGTTAGGTCCAGAGAAATGCAAGACAACGGTCTCTGCAAAATCAAACATTCAACTGCTGAATCGAGGATGAAACCCATCTACAGAATATTTCCACGGCACCAGCCGATTCATATTCCCAACTGTAGGCTCAACAACAATGTGTCGAATCCCTGTCATACTGTTCGCCTCTCAGTTCCATCTTTCACTCCCTCTTTTGCTTTATCAGTTGAAGCTATGCTTGAAATTAATTTCTCGATATAATGTAGTTCGGATCCCACAATAAGCTGTAGGTCCCGTTGCTAGGTAACCAATTGGTGCCTAGCCACGTAAAAAATATCTAATCGTTCGGGCTAGCCCTAGGAGAGCTGTTAATCAGCACAATGGTCTGGTAAAACTAAGATATACTTACCCTACCTCATTCCTTCAAAGAAGTAATCTAGATTCGTGGCCAACTGTATATATTCAGAAGACAAGTCATTTACCTTTCGTATGGATTTTGAAATTAAATATCTCCTTCAATAAAATAATGAATAAACTATAAAAACCTGCACACAGAAAAATGCTATTCTGGATAAATAAATACCCGGATTCCAAAAATATGTGTTTGATAAGTAGCTCCATAAAGAAAATCCCATTCATTACTTCATAATGCTGAAAACATAATGAAAATTCAAATTACATAAAAAAAACCTTCTGCAAAGATTAAAGAAAATATCGTAATTAACGAGAAGATACAGTCCAACGAACGTTAGAGGAATAGACAATGATTAGGCGTAATGGTTAAGGACTAAGGTCACAAGCATTAGTATTCTTTCAATGGCTTCATTCCGGAGAGAGAGAGAGAGAGACATTATTCGCACCACATCCCGACAAGTTCGTATAATTCTCACTCTCCAGGGGACTCCAATTCGCGCGGAACGGGAATCCCCGCCTGAGGAAGAAGACGAGATGGATCAATATGATGGTTTTATGTCTTATTTCTCCTTCTTGAGTTCTCCCTCCCCAGGACTGGCATGGAAGGTGATGGCAGGAAGCAGTGAAATAAACATTTAGATAAGAAAAAAATACGACGATGGTTTTTCGGCGCAATCGAGTTTTCTGTGTAGAGCGTATAATACTGTATGAAACTCTCGCCCACAGCCAAGGAAACTCTCAGTCGAGGCCTATGAAACTTTCAGCCGCGGCCCCGGGGTGGCCTGCGTTGTTGGTGCCTATAGGGGTGCCAGACACGCGATCATGACTAACTTTAACATCAAATATAAATAAATATTACTGAAGCTAGAATACTGCAATTTGATATGCTTGATGACTGGAGGATGGATGATCAACATACCAGTTTGCAGCCCTCTAGCCTCAGTAGTTTTTAAGATCTGAGGGCGGACGGACAGACAAAAGGCCATCTTGACAGTTTCCTATTACAGAAAACTAATAAAGGAAAACCCGACTTTATACTTCACCGAACAATCTTGAAAGTTTCTAAAAATTACACGAACTCGGTCTCTCTCTCTCTCTCTCTCTCTCTCTCTCTCTCTCTCTCTCTCTCTAAGGTCCTGGTGGGGCAAAGGATCTATACTTTCAGCTCTAAAGTCAAGAACTCGCGTTCACCATCGAATCTGGCGAAAACATAACAGTATTGTCGTCGCGTTTGTTTCATAATTCAGGATGTCTCGATTCATCCTTAAGCAGTGAATTAAGTAGCAGTTTGTCGTTAGGTGTAAGTCATTAGACAGAAAACTAAGACGTGAGTGATGAGTGCTACGAAACGCCAAATTATACACCATCATATCGTAATTAACAAAGGAAAACGCGCAACAGGGTAGTTCTCATCTCACCAGTGAGAAACCATTGATCGGATACTAACTCTCTCTCTCTCTCTCTCTTGCTGTCTCAGTTCAAGAGACCTTCTCCGTAACTTTCCGACGCGCCCATTCGCGTCTCAGGATCACTAGAGAATAGAAACTTTCTTTACAGGTCTAATAATAGATAAATTTACCAGAATTCGGAGAACTTCGTATCTCGACTAACTGGCAATTTCATCAGACAGCGTCACTTTAGCTGCTTGATGCTTCCACAGTCTAAACACCCACTCCGGCTATTTCTCAACCTCAGTTGACACATTTCATCATCATCAAGAATACATTTTTCATTATTATTATTATTATTATTATTATTATTATTATTATTATTATTATTATTATTATTATTATTATTATTCTGTTTATCAAGTCCACACACTATCATCAACATCGGTGCACCTTTTACTGTTATTATAATTATTCTGTAACATATATAAAATATATAAAATGTGATGCTATGTATAAATAAAGATGATGCCACGGAGGAAAATGAAACGACGAGAATTGCCAAGGTCTTTCGGATTACACGACCCTTAACTTGAGGCACATGTTAAGGGTCGTGTATACCGAAAGATCTTAACAATTCTCGTCTTTTCATTTTCCTCTGTGGCATTACCTTTATATATATATATATATATATATATATATATATATATATATATATATATATATATATATATATATATATATATATATATATATATATATATATATATATATATCTATATCTATATCTATATCTATATCTATATCTATATCTATATCTATATCTATATCTATATCTATATCTATATCTATATATATCATATATATATATAGATATATATATATATATATATATATATATATATATATATATATTATATCTATATATATATATATATATATATATATATATTATATATAGATATATATAGATATAGATATAGATATAGATATAGATTAGATATAGATATAGATATAGATATAGATATATAATATATATATATATAATATATATAGTATATATATATATATATATATATATATATATATATATATATATATATATATATATATATCTTCAAGCCACGGTAGTGAGTTGTCGACCTCAGGTCTTTCCGGTTAGAGACAAGTCGATTAGAGACAAGCGCTGGATTCATCGCAGATGCTGAAATGAAACAGACAGGATAGATTACCAATGCACTTTGTGGTCAATGACGCCTCGAAGATCACAGGCTTCGGGCATGGACCAAACGTGTGCAAAACTGGGTGTGTCTGTGTGTGTTCGTAACAAACAGTAAATAACATTTATTCTGGGGGGATAAGTGCTAAGGGAGGACTCACTGATTGGTTGTGACAGAGTGTGGAACATGCCTGGAAGAGGTGTTGCAGGTCCATCGGATAAGGAAACGAAAGTGAGAACTTTGAAAAAGTTAACCTTTGAAGTGACAATTAATGCATCTGGAGAAAGAGAAGTGGGGTGCGGTACACATTCTTTTTGACTAACTTTTATGGTTAAAGCAGTGTCATAAATGTGGTCTCTTTATTTCAGATGGATTCGAAGTCACCATATAGGAAAATGGATTCTTTAGACTTGTATTGACTTATTGAAAAATTATGATTAGTCGGACAGAATGAGATAAGAGGTGGTAGTTATTTGAATATGATTTTGAGAGGAACATGATAGTTTAAGTTTTCTTTTGGGTCAGAGTTAATTCATTTTATTCAATTTTAATGTTAGCTAATTTTGGGAAATAAAAAGTATATTTTTTGTAACTATGGGAGTTTATTTTGCCTAGCTTGCTCTTTCAGACAACTCCCCAGAGTGATCTGCAACAGAACGAGGGTAGGTTTAGTTGCCAGTAGCAGTTTGTTTCATTTTGTCTAAACGAGTGTCATTTGACCTTAAAAATCCTTACACACACACACACACACACACACACACACACACACACACACACACACACACACACACACATATATATATATATATATATATATATATATATATATATATATATATATATATATATATATATGTAAGACATAGGGTTTTGATTAATAATATATTGTTCGTGCATTCTCTGTAATCTGTGGAATGTGGAGGACAGGGCAGAGTAACGACCTGAGGGTAGCTGATCAATGAGATTCTAGGGGATGGCGTGAGACAAAAATGCTTAGTTTGTCGAGTCAATGTACGACAGTTTATGAACTCTTCCCAAAGTGCCTTTGTGAAACTAGATGCAGCTAGAACCGCGAGGTGCTAGCGAACTGTGTGATCGTATGTGCGTGTGCGCCTCTTTCTGTTAAAAGCGTTCATACCCAAACCTATGGGAGGGATTTTGACAGAGGGCTTCGAGTCATAGGCAAAGATGCCGTGGCATTCGCCGGGGGAGTTTTTTGTGATAGTGTTTAGTGTCCGGTTGGGAATGGGTAAGTGTTACCTTTACTTTAGCCAAAGGGGTGGCTTGTTTGATATCTTGTAAGATGTTCCATTTTATTAACTTTGTCTTTAAACTTGTGTGTGTACTTACCGGGATGTGTTCTGTATCTTTGACAGACGGTTCTGGATTTCGGTGGGACAGAGTTCCCAGGGAGAGGTGTGGACTTTTGGGGTGACTTGACAATGTTAATCTGTAAGACTGGATTACTTAGTTAATTGGTTTAGTTATTCTTGTAAATAAACGTTATGTTATGGTGCAACTCTCTCATTTTCATTACCTGTTAGAATGGAGAGAAAGAGGTGGAGAGAGAGAGAGAGAGATGGGGTGATTGCCGGGAGAGAGAGAGAGCCTGTGTATGTAATGGGTGTGGGGGTCTGCCTTCCGTTTCGTGTCCACGCTTACCTTATGAATACATGGGGGTTTTCCCCCATGTTTATAGTGGTGGCAGACGGTTAAAAAGGGGATATAGAAAGTCTTCTTTCTTTTTTATGCCTAGGAACGCCAATGTAGAGATGGTTGGCCAGTTAGAACAATAAAAGGGGTCGTGACTTAGCGATAGTTTTCGAACGACAAAGCTTTGTGGGATTGTGGAAAATCGTTAAACTGTTAGTTTTCAGTTACTTAGTGAGAAAAAATGAGAAAATATCTGTCTGTTAACTGTGCTAAAGGGAGGGAAGGATTTTTATGGGACTCAGCATTTTTCCAGGGAGTCAGCCAGAAGCAGTGAGCGCACCCAGTGTGACTTTTGCTTGTGCAATGACGAGAGTGTTCCGAGATACCCGTGCGGCTGTCGTTGTTAGTATCACTGCCGCGTTTTACGAAGAATTTCGAGTTCCTTTTGTTCCCATTATGGAGTGGTGAGTGTTAAACTATTGTTTTGAAGGAGTGGGTTTTTGTTTAAATATTTCAGGGAAATGGGATTGGTTCAAGAGGTCAACAATTTTTCTTGTCTTTCCCCATAGTGACGTGTTTTCTTTATTTTGCACGTGTTTATAATAGACGTATGCATTCGTCTTTGTTTAAAACATAGGAGTGTATTTTTCTATGCATGGGAACTGTGCTTAGATAAGCATATTTGGCTTAGAGACACAGAGCGGCCACAATTTTACGGGCTCAGCATATTTCTGCTAATCATCGCAGGGAGGCATTGCATGGCGGGATATTGCAAGGGGAGTATGGCCTGCCTCGGGGGATAGTCGCATGGAAGGTACCACTAGCCTCCCTCGAGAGATAGTGCAGGGGAGGGCATTGCGAGATGGGTACTTGTGTATGCCTCGGGCTGTTCTGCCGCTCGACTGAGGGGTTGTTCTCAGGGGGGGGAGAAATTTTTTTTTTTTTTTTCTCAGTGTGGGTGAACTCCCCCTTTTCCTTTTTTTTTCTTAGTGTTGGGAGATGGATTTGGCCTTGACATTGGATGCTAAGATATCAGCTGATTGATTAGTTGATGAAGTGAAATGCCCGTAGAGTCTTTTTTTAGAAAATAGATTTTTTGTTTTCTCCCTTGGATGAAGAGAAAAGGAAATAAAAAGAGATTTTTTCTTTTCCGAAAATGAGGGGAAAAGTAGTTAACATGCACGGGATGTGTTATATGTTTCTTTGTGCCTTGAAAGACACAGATATAAGGGGGATACACAGATTATTTTTTTATTGTGTTGGAGAAATTACTTTGAAATGCCGATGATTGGTGTTGTATCTGTGTTGTGTGGCAATGGTGTTATGTCATGGTGTTGCATGCTGGAGAAATTGTATGTCATAGGATTCAGCAATACTGTTGTATGCTATTTGAATTTCACCCTTACTTGAGATTATTGCTATGGAGAGTTATTATTATTATTATTATTATTAATTGTTATACTTGAGATGTGTCACGGGAGGTTTGCTTAAGTATAATTATCATTACGGGAGAATTGTTTTACGAGAGATTTGAGATATTTCATGGGAGATTATTCAATAATTATTACAGATAATTATTCAGGGATAATTGTTACAATGAATTAATGGGAGAAGTCTTGTGTTAATTATTTGTTGAGTTTTTGTAACTTTGGAGAATATTTTCAGTGATTCACGGGGATGAGTTTTGCTGAATCTTGATGAATCTGGCTGAATCTTGGTGAATTGTGTGGAATTTTGCTGAATTTTTGGAGAATGGACAAGCATTAACTTTGGTGATAATTTTTGTACTGATACTGATGATTTTGATGATAGCAATTTTTTTTTTTGGTGATTTTGTGATAATGATATTTCTGATACTGATTTTTTATATACTAATACGTGGGCGTTGTAATGCTGTCAAGGGAGGTGAAATCTTTTGTGATTATGGGAAGAACTAACAACACATTATTTTAGTTTTTTTTCTTTTTTTTATGAGTTCAGCAGATAATTGCTTGACATCTAGTGAGTTACGGGAGATAGTTAATGGTTGCCGTTGATTTTTCTTTTCTCCTTTTTTGAAAGTTAGCCATAGCTGACATAAGTTTTTTTTTTACCATGGGTGAATTTGCATTTATTTTTTCTCTCCAGTTAGTGTGAATATTATCTCAGTTCGTGACTTAGAGTCATTGTTCGGGAACGTGTTCGTGTTTTAGCTATTTGATGCTATAGAGTAATATATGGAAGAATTTCTTGCACGTTTTGAATGCATACGTAATGGCACTACATTTCTTCTCTGTGTTCCAGAAATTGTGAGTTTTCTTGCGCAATACATTAGTTGTATTTGTGACAACTTTGTGAGAGATAGGAAACTTGGTTAAGTTTTCTAGTGGCTTATGTCGTAGTGCATATGGAGAAGTCTTGGCTTAGACACTGTGAGTTGGGAGTTCTGTTATAATGACTTGTGGCACATTGGTGGTTTTTTCTAGAACTTTCTGTACAGTTTTATTTGCCGAATTTTTGCCCTTTTTTAGCAGTTATGCTAAATGGAGAGAGTTTTTATAGTTTTTTACTATAACATTGAGTTATTCTCTGGAGAATTGGAGTTAGGGAATTGGAGATATTAATTGAGATATATTATTTTGGAGAGATAATGGAGGGGTATATATTATTTTGGAGTATATTTTGAGATATAATATATGGGAGATATATTTTTTGGCCATTTGTTTTGATTCATTTAGCCAATGTGATATGAGCTATGTTTAGTTCAATT
This sequence comes from Macrobrachium nipponense, assembly GCF_015104395.2. Lineage (NCBI taxonomy): Eukaryota > Metazoa > Arthropoda > Malacostraca > Decapoda > Palaemonidae > Macrobrachium > Macrobrachium nipponense. The sequence goes on from NC_061100.1 coordinate 5,394,809, forward strand.
ATTTTGCAGCCATCTCTGTTGCAAATGGAGACACATATTTGGAGATTATGGGGCAATATTTGTGAGTATGTGAGTTAGTTGCCTTGAGTGCACATTTTTTGGAGATATATATTTTTGGAGCCTTGTTTTGTTCCACATTGGGGAAATAGAGGTAAATATTTTGTATTTGCCGAAATAGAGGTGATTATTCTCTATTCTTGGAGTGGCCTTTTTTTTCTACTGACATGTGGCTATTGGAGAAATAAGAGAATAATATAAGGGGGTTGGTTATTAACCAAATGGAGGAAATATTTTTATAACCGGAGTGGTGTTATTATTGATATGATGTCTCATAATGGAGTTGGAATTAATCTTGGGCGGGTGACCTTTTTTTTTGTGGTTATGGAGTTTTTTTGAGCAAAGAGAAGAGATCTGTGGTTCTTTTTTTGGTTTCGTGTCTATTTAGAGGCGAATGGCATTACTGCATTACGAGTCATTTGGAGATGTGTGTGCATTTTTTATGTTCACAAGTGTGTTATTCTTGGAGAAATATAATTTGGGAAAAGTCATGTTGAGAGAATAAGTCTTCGAGACAAATTTTTGAACACATTAGTCATATCCTGGAGTTAATTCTGTGAAATGTGTCAGTTAGACCTTTTTTTTTTTTTTTTCTAGAGAATCATGAGTTTCCAAACTTATGTGTCTGACTAGACAATTTTTGTGCTGCTGTTTGAGCATACGTCCACAGGCGATTTTTCTGCTGACAAGCGATGTGCTGAGCGTGTGCTGATTCTTTTCCTCTGATGGTGACAGATCAGAATTTTTGCAATATCTGGAAATGTTGGCTATAGCATTTCACGAAAGCGCATGTGTGAGAGTTTGCTCTCTGGCAAATTCCGTGGCTTTACATGGAGCATTTCTTGGGAAAAACGCTGGAGTTATGCATATTATACATGTGTTATGTATTTTGTGATTGGGGAAATCTGCTTGTGATTATCCTTTTTTTTTATTGTTTTTCTTCCTTTTCCTATGAGATATATGATTTGGGGATTGAGCTTAAGTAGCATTTCTTTTTTGGACGGGAGATTTGATTTTACCGGGAGGTGTAATTTTTCGAGGGTTGCTATTTACGTAAAGGGAGTTTGACATTAAGTCTCATTGTGATTAATTATTGAGCAGTAAAGGGGTTTTTGCTGTTAAAAGTTGGAGATTTTTGCTGATTTTGTGGGTTGTTTAGATGTCAGAACTTAAGAGAAAATTTTTTGGTCTGGGTGTTACGTGATTCTTTTCTTTCTTGAGCTCGTTACAAATTTTTTTTTTTTTTTTGTGAGCACATTCGAGTTCGAAATGTGAGTGCAGAATTCCGTGGAGTTGCTGTGATTTCTGAGTTGTGTGTGTGCTGATGTGCGAGTTTGGGGAATTGAGTTGGAGAACTTGATGTTTTTTTCTTAGAGAGTTGCAATAATGACTTGTCATTTTGGTAGTCATATTTGAGGGAGTTAATTGGGAGACGTTCAGTTAGTATTTCTGACCTTTTTGAGATCGTTGTTTGATAGAGGTAGTATGTTTGGATTAATTTTCTTAGATTGACCAAAGACTTGACTGACATACTAACACACAACCAAAAAGTCGTTCCCCGACACCAGCAAGACGTCCACCAGCCGTGAAGAGAGGTTGCTGCCATGTTGTCCAGGGTGATTACAAGTATTTCCATGATGGGTGATCGAGAGAATTCTACAGCGTGTTTTTTGGGGATCTACAAGAAGCCATGATAGTCTTCTACGATGAGGGAGGTATTCCGTCTTCCTACAGTTGCTACAGCCTGCTATAGCCTGTTGCTGTCTGTGCAGCTACTTGCAGACAAACGAAGAGGGATATTCAAGAATCCTAATGCAGAAAATATGAGAGAAAATGCGTCTTGTGTTATTGGGAGATTAAAGCGTGATAAGACTTTATTTTATAATGTCAGAGACGTGCAGTTTTACTTATTTTATTTTAAGCCGGCCAGTGTTTTGTATAAGCAATTTTGCTAGGCGGGGGCTAGCATATAGGTGCGAGGCCGAGCAATCTGTAAGACATAGGGTTTTGATTAATAATATATTGTTCGTGCATTCTCTGTAATCTGTGGAATGTGGAGGACAGGGCAGAGTAACGACCTGAGGGTAGCTGATCAATGAGATTCTAGGGGATGGCGTGAGATAAAAATGCTTAGTTTGTCGAGTCAATGTACGACAGTTTATGAACTCTTCCCAAAGTGCCTTTGTGAAACTAGATGCAGCTAGAACCGTGAGGTGCTAGCGAACTGTGTGTTTGTATGTGCGTGTGCGCCTCTTTCTGTTAAAAGCGTTCATACCCAAACCTATGGGAGGGATTTTGACAGAGGGCTTCGAGTCATAGGCAAAGATGCCGTGGCATTCGCCGGGGGAGTTTTTTGTGACATAGTGTTTAGTGTCCGGTTGGGAATGGGTAAGTGTTACCTTTACTTTAGCCAAAGGGGTGGCTTGTTTGATATCTTGTAAGATGTTCCATTTTATTAACTTTGTCTTTAAACTTGTGTGTGTACTTACCGGGATGTGTTCTGTATCTTTGACAGACGGTTCTGGATTTCGGTGGGACAGAGTTCCCAGGGAGAGGTGTGGACTTTTGGGGTGACTTGACAATGTTAGTCTGTAAGACTGGATTACTTAGTTAATTGGTTTAGTTATTCTTGTAAATAAACGTTATGTTATGATGCAACTCTCTCATTTTCATTACCTGTTAGAATGGAGAGAAAGAGGTGGAGAGAGAGAGAGAGAGATGGGGTGATTGCCGGGAGAGAGAGAGAGCCTGTGTATGTAATGGGTGTGGGGGTCTGCCTTCCGTTTCGTGTCCACGCTTACCTTATGAATACATGGGGGTTTTCCCCCATGTTTATAGATATTTGTTATATATATTATATATATATATATATATATATATATAATATATATATATATATATATATATACTATATATTATATGATATATATATATATATATATATATATATATATATATATAATATATATAGATATATATATATATATATATATATATATATAGCTATATATATATATTATATATATATATATATATATATATATATATATATATCTATATAATATATATATAATATATATATATATATATATATATATATATATATATATATATACATATATATATATATATATATATATATATAATTCCAAGAGCTTTCGAATCCTGTCCTGGGTTCAACTGAAGTCTAACTAAAATCATCAATACGAAAGTGAATATGTAAACTGCAGTTTTAGGGAGAGAACCAATAGGCGACCTTGACGATGTTTCTCTAACCGACCAGGTGACAAACAGGACGGTCAACTATCCACCCAGTAGGTGGTTTCGTCTCCTCTACTTATATTTCGCGTGGCTATTCTTCTTGATCTCCCCTACGACCTAGAAGGATAGCTTGCGTATTTACTTTTTGTACTGATGGCTTTAGACTGAAGTGAAACCAGGACAGGGTTCGAAAACTCTTGTAACGTTTTTACAAAATCAACAAAATTCGCCACTGAATATTATTGTGGACCTGAATACAATATATTACTTCTCGACCTATGGGAGAAAGACCTATTATTATTATTTTTTTTTTCACAGTCCTCCAATTCGACTGGGTGGTATTTATAGTGTGGGGTTCCGGGTTGCATCCTGCATCCTTAGGAGTCCATCACTTTTCTTACTATGTGCGCCGTTTCTAGGATCACACTCTTCTGCATGAGTCCTGGAGCTACTTCAGCCTCTAGTTTTTCTAGATTCTTTTTCAGGGATCTTGGGATCGTGCCTAGTGCTCCTATGATTACGGGTACGATTTCCACTGGCATATCCCATATCCTTCTTATTTCTATTTTCAGATCTTGATACTTATTCATTTTTCTCTCTCTTTCTCTTCAACTCTGGTGTCCCATGGTATTGCGACATCAATGAGTGATACTTTCTTCTTGATTTTGTCAATCAGCATCACGTCTGGTCTATTTGCACGTATCACCCTATCTGTTCTGATACCATAGTCCCAGAGGATCTTTGCCTGATCGTTTTCTATCACTCCTTCAGGTTGGTGTTCGTACCACTTATTACTGCAAGGTAGCTGATGTTTCTTGCACAGGCTCCAGTGGAGGGCTTTTGCCACTGAATCATTCCTCTTTTTGTACTGGTTCTGTGCAAGTGCCGGACATTCGCTTGCTATGTGGTTTATGGTTTCATTTTTCGTATTGCACTTCCTACATATGGGAGAGATGTTATTTCCGTCTATCGTTCTTTGAACACATCTGGTTCTTAGGGCTAGTTCTTTAGTCTGTCTCATGTATTGTCCGTGCATTGGTTTGTTGTGACAGTCCTCTGTTCTGTTTGTCATTGTCCTGTCTGTATATTTCTGGGTCTTCGTCTATTTTTATTAGTCCTTCTTCCCATGCACTCTTTAGCCACTCGTCTTCACTGGTTTTCAGATATTGCCCCAGTGCTCTGTTTTCGATGTTGACGCAGTCCTCTATGCTTAGTATTCCTCTCCCTCCTTCCTTTCGTGTTATGTATAGTCTGTCCGTATTTGCTCTTGGGTGTAGTGCTTTGTATATTGTCATATGTTTCCTGGTTTTCTGATCTATGCTGCGGAGTTCTGCCTTCGTCCATTCCACTATTCCCGCGCTATATCTGATTACTGGCACTGCCCATGTGTTTATGGCTTTTATCATATTTCCGGCATTGAGTTTTGACTTGAGTATCGCCTTGAGAGTCTGCATATATTCTTTCCTGATCGTGTCCCTCATCTCTTGGTGTTTTATATCCCCTCCTTCCATTATTCCCAGGTATTTGTATCCTGTCTCATCTATGTGTTTGATGTTGCTCCCATCTGGTAGCTCTATCCCTTCAGTTCTTGTTACTTTGCCCTTTTGTATCTTGACTAAGGCGCATTTTTCTATTCCAAACTCCATCCTGATGTCCCCAGATACAATCCTTACAGTCTGGATTAGGGTATCTATTTCCTTGATGCTCTTACCATACAGCTTGATGTCGTCTATGAACATTATTATTATTATTATTATTATTATTATTATTATTATTATTATTATTATTATTATTATATATCACTGAAAAAAGCGAACGTTTGTACGGAAGAAACCTAAACAAACTTTTTTTTTTTTTGCCAAGCGGGAAAGCGAGAAGCCACAGAACGTAAAGCAAATTTGTAAATAAAGAGAAAATATAAGACCAACGGAACAGATAATTCAATAAAAAATTAATATATTTCTTTCTTTCCATTATTATCATTATCATGTTAAACAAAATTTGCAGTATTACAGGCCTCAATGATTGTTCCCTATAAATAAAACTACGACCTAGTTTCCCAAAGAGGCTCGGCTGCTGGCGATACTCTACCTTCCAATATATTTATAACAAAATCCTCGGTAAATATTAAATTAGCATATCTACATTGCACACGTCACAAGACCCAACAGAATCGACATTTTTCGGAGACTCAACGTTCGTATGAACTCGAAAGAATTTTGAAAGTGGCACCCATTTGCTGAGGTTAGTTTCATCTTTTTTATATAGATATCGCGGATTAATGATTCAATCGCAACCGGAAAGAACAACCGGATCTTTCCCGTTAACGTCACACGTTTTTCTGAGGACAAGATATATTACGTATTTTTGGGGACACTATTTTCCCCAGCATATGGTCGACATTTTGTACTTTTTCCTCTCCTCGAACCAACCAGGTTAGAAAAAGCATAACTCACGTTTCAAGTCAGCTGTTATGCTCGCGAAGTTTGAAAAAAAAATACACCGCACGACGAAACTTACGAGATTTTGATGGGAAATAAATTTGCGAAAGAAAACGAAATCCGACTTTCATCCTGCAAAATATTTCGTGATAATCGTCCAAATACCTCCCAGATCACCTGTCGAGACACGTCGCCCTACGATATGGCAACACTTTTATGAGAGAAAAGTTGCTTCTGATACAAAAAGAGTTTGAGCTTCAATTGCAGGTTTTACTGTCGTCGAATTATGTTGACGAATATTTTCATTTCATTAATTGTCATGTAATTGTTAACTTTTGTTTGTTAGCCAATATAATAGATTAAAATAATCAATTTTATGCCGTGTATTCTCTCAGAATATTTTCCTAATAAACTTAGTTACTTGTTGCATTTCCATTCCTTTTTTAGTGAGTAGATTTTAATCTTCAATTCAACGTCCTATTTGTTATTACGGCTTGAGTCCTTTTTTATAAACATGTGAATAGAATCGTCGTTCTTAAATCATCTCTAAAAAGAACCTTACATATGACATGAAAAAGAATGCGACCAAATCCTTGACGATGCAAGACGTCAAACTCACCGGAAAAGCCTTTCAAGTAAAAATTGGTAACTGGGATATATATCATCGTCATACATGCTGGGAGAACTCTCTTCTTTGATCGAATTAGACGCCTGATATTCGCGAGTTCTTGACGGCCCTCTCCATTTTATATTCTGTCGCATATTCCTTCTTTTTATTACCCCTCTCTTTTCACATCTCCTGCAAGCTCTCTTTTCCTACTTTCTGTTCCTAAAAACTGGGAATTTTCCCTGAGATGTTTGACTCTGCAAGTTTTTGAATATTTACGCCCTCCATTTTCGCTATTATTTCTTAACCTTTTGATCATGCTCTTTTTTTCTTCTTTTCATTTCTTTTCAGACGAAAAGCACTGAAAGAGTCCTGAGCTATTCCTCAGACGTCTCAAGATTTTAAAAAAAGGAAGGAAAAGGTGTGACACGGAAAAAGGGAAGGGAAATTGGACTCTGTGAGTAGGTGGTTTCCGCTTCCCACGCAACACCTGTCGTGTGGCCCTTCAATCTCTCTCTCTCTCTCTCTCTCTCTCTCTCTCTCTCTCTTCTCTCTCTCTCTCTCTCTCTCATATATATACATACATACACACAAACACACATATATATAGCATTTATATGCGTACATATACATACATATTTATAATAAACGTATAAATGTGTGCATGTGTGTCTTGTGGTGTGTGGTGTGGTAATTAATTTGAATTTGGAAAAAACATCATATATGTATATTTATATATATACATTATATATATATAATATATATATATATATATTATATATATACATATATATATAGTATAATACATAATGTTTGCAATAAGTCTTTCTTTACTCACCACCCTCTGTCTCCATTTGTTTTCTCCATATTTAAATTAATTGCCATCAATTACCAGTGCAAAACACCCCTCCCACACACACACACACACACACACACATATATATATATATATATATATATATATATATATATATATATATATATATATATATCGAACTACAAATGTCCTTTATATCTAATTCGCTCTACCTCGGAATTAATATATTTTCATATATGTTTAACCGAGGGGGAATTTATTAAGCGATAATAGAATTGGCGATCGACAGACGCGAACCATCGACCTCTCAATTCTAGGACTGGCAGTGAAGCCCCAAAACCACGGTAATCTGATAGACTTTTATATATATATATATATATATATATATATATATATATATATATATATATATATATATATATATACACACACACACACACACACACACACACACACATATATATATATATATATATATATATCTATATATATATATATATATATATATATATATATATATATATATACATATACATACATACATACATACTACATTACATATATATATATATATATATATATATATATATATGTATATATATATATATATATATATATATATATATATATATATATATATATATATATATGTGTGTGTGTGTGTGTGTGTGTGTGTGTGTGTATGTGTGTGTGTGTGTGTATGTGTGTGAATTTTGATCACATCACCGTGATTCATATACATGCATTAAGCTACAAATGACCTTTAATATCCAATTCGCTCTACTTCGGAATTAATATATTTTCATATATGTTAACCGGAAGGGAATTTTTAGTTGATAATAATTTTGTCAAGACTTCGGTGACATTACCGACTCGGCCAGTAAGTTCACTTCAAAATACTTAATGCCTTTCTTGCTTTTAGGACTAACAACTTGTTTGGGCACATGCATTATGCGCAATTATGTTAAATGCAAAGTAAACGTATATACTCCATTTGCAGGTATTTTATCTACGGACATAAATGTATTCTGTAATGTTAGGCCCTCTGATTCTATTTCAGAACTGAACAACTTTCTCAGGTATAGTCAGAGTAGTATAGAGGAAAATCCATGAAACGAATTTGAGACAGATGCTATCTTAAAAATAAAATAAAAACCTATATAGCTTGAAATAGCTATACTATAGTAAATTGTTTACAAAAACAAAATTTGAAGAAATGAAGAAATTAATGTGTACAAACAGATACAGACTGGAACTCATTTTTGGTGTAACTCCATTAATACCCCAGTTACAATTACTATTGCAATGATTACTGTATATGATAATTTTCATTAACTTAGCCTCTGTAATGGCTACTAAATCGCATCCGGGTAATTCCTATTGTGAATGGAGCCTACTGGATAATGACTCATCGAATTTCCCAGAATGTATCGTCTACCTTCAGTTGATTTCACATTTCAGTTTATCATGTTACCTAAGATTTCCGACGGACTTCAATAGCAGCGATGTTGACTCATTAACTGTAGCTTTGATGGTTACTGACTATACATTATGCGAGGATTCAATACACCACTGGTGGACCACAACTAGCAGCTGAACCTGCTTCCGATAACATGAGGACAAGAAAACTGCTATGTATCCACATTTGATTTTGAACAATATACCCGGAAGATCATATTATCTATTTAGAAAATTAACCGGAGCTGTTGGTTTTATTTTGTATACGATTCTCCCAACCTTTAATGAAAAGGAAATTTGAGAATCGTAAAGAAGAGTCAGTATTTTCGACGTTGAGACCTATGTAAATTTCTACCATGCAGGAAAATAGAACTTACCAAGGGATATCAATGAAATTATGAACTTTTTTTGTGGCCAAAAATATGGTTCCTATGAGGCCGATCTTCCACAGAGATTCAGGTCACGTTTGTAAGAAACCACGAAAGAAGAAACAGTATATGTACAAACTATAAGCTCTCCGTAACGTAATTAGGGAGTTGGGGGTGGGGTGTTGACAGTTAAAAGGTCTGGAGAGAAGATATGACTGGGGGTGGTCTTGCCACTCAAACACAGATCCACTCCTTCCCTCCACCCCTAACCAACCTGTTTATTCCGACAGAATTTGGGAATATAAAAGAAGTGGTGATGGGAACTGCCAATATAATCGATCAACTAACCCAACTTCAATATGCCTGCAGTAAGGGCGATCATCCCTATTTGGATCATGCATCACTCGACCTTCTTGTAAGGACCTGAGCGACAGAAATGAAAAGAACGGTACCAGGGACTGCACTGATGACACGTTGAAACAGACAGGTGTAAATGGGCCATTTTTAGGTAGCTGACAAAAATAACATGACTTGCCTACTAATTGTTTTATATATTGTTATAGTGGTTAGTATCGTGACATGCCACTCAAATATCGCAATGAGAAATCACTGGTTCTGTACCACGATCAGTTACTGCTGCAATGCGGGATCTGTGGTAGGAGGTTGAAACCAACATTCTTTGAAAGCTTGAATTTCAAGTCAATGGCCCCTTTGGTGTGCTTGGTTCTATATATGAATAGGTTTCATTTATTGATATACATATTATATATATATATATATATATATATATATATATATATATATATATATATATATATATATATAGTATATATATATATATATATATATATATATATATATATATATATATATATATATATATATATATATATATATATATATATATATATATATATATATATATATATATATATATATATATATGTATGTATATATATATATACTATATATATATATATATATATATATATTATATATATATATATATATATATATATATATTATATATATAGGTACTTGCTGACCTTCAAATCGCCTATCTTTATTACTTGATATCTTTCTCATTGTCTTTTTCTAGATTTCCTTGCCCGTCTTCCTGATTACCTGCACGTGCTTTATTTCCCTCCTGTCATGCAACAACACCTCAGCCAATCATTTGTCCTGCAATGTTCCATTTCGTTACCCCACTACGTACTTTTACTTTCCTCAAGCTAGTCTCTTACGCCCTCAAACAATTCTTATTTACTCTTTCTACCGCTATTTCCTCAACTCCAGTCCGGCAGATTATCACCCCTTATTCTAAAACTTAAATCTACCTCTATCTTCTATTTCCCTTTCATCCAATAATGATAGGCTAAATTTCCAGCTACTTGCGGTCTTATCATTTCATCTATCAATAAGCACTTTGTACTGCACATAACATATCAAATTATTTTCTTCCTAATCTGTCCTTCCCGAATATATTTCTCTCTGGATACCATGTGCTTTTATTAATCAAGCTTTTTCCCAAATATTTTTCCATAGAGAGCAGAGTTCAGCTGCCTAGCCTACTACAGCAGTGTTTTATACCTACCTATCCCTAAGCCTAAAACTGGGTGGCTTTCATGTAGCCACGGGAGCAACAATATGAAACCCACAGTTTTGATTCAGGTAAACTTTATGTCATAACCAACAAAAATTAACTTTAATCACCAAAGTATCATCCCTAGTACGATATATTACTATTATTATAATATTTCAGTAGATGAAACCTATTCTCATGGAACATGCAATCAGGGCTCATTGACTTGATATCCAAGCTTCCAAAGAATGTTGTTTTCAACCTCCCACCGTAGACCCTGCACTGCAGCAGACACTGATCCTGATACAGAGCCAGTGATTTTCCATCGTTCTGGGGGAGACGAGAACCAGCGACATCTGAGTGGCATGCCACAACACTAACCACTATGTATATATTGCCAATGCAAGCAATTTTTCGTGATATGGTACCCACTTCAGTAATCATTAATTGACCCCTCTTGGAAACTGTTGCAAAATGTTCCAAAGAACAGCAAGTATCGTGAATGCCCACTGCCCTCGGCTTCCATTAGCGAAGTGCCCCTGTCACTTGATTCCAAAACTACCACAACCCTGGACTAACCCAGGTCAGCTCATTCTCGAAATGGATGTGCAAGAGGAAGTGAATTCAGAATTTTTAAGTTACTGAATTTGGAATATAAAAAGGCATAGCTTCGAATCTTGTTAAGAATAGATCACTTTTCAAATGCGTTTCCCTTTAGGTGTTAACCGTTCCCAAGGCATAATGCATTCGATATTAATTTGTGGATTCACCAGGAACTAAAATAATTTATCAACAACCTCATACACTGTAAAAGAAAGCACGAACACCGTAACATCTACAGTACGACTTAGATATTCATGATAATGAAATTGCGTTGCATAGGATTAGAAATCCAATATGACTATACTATTAATATTGTTAGCAAATTGGAATCGAGGAAATCCCGTGTAATCAGCTGGTTAATGAGCATAAAAATGAATTATGTGATTATGACACTTCCGAGTTTGGCTTAGCATTCCGTGCAGCAATGACACGACAGGAATATATGATGCAAAAGGTACCTCTCAAAAGAGTATTATCATCAAACGACTGAGGGAATTGTAATGGAAACATTCTAACGACGCAGTTTCCGGGAATTCTGACACCTCCTTTTCACCCTCGTCAATAAATGCGACTTGGACCACGGTTAGCGAAGCGATAAATATCTCTAATTGGGTCTTGACCCAGAAAGAAGTAGACGTTTTCAGGCTTTTCCTTTGCGTTTTGCTTCGCAAGATACTATCTACATTTTTCTGAAGAGACCAAGTCTTAACCTGCACGAAAAGGAGAATGTAAAGACCCATGAGTCTTTTCTGTACAACGTATAATGATGTATGAAACTGTCAGCCGGCCTTGGTGGCCTTTCCTATAGCGTTGCCAGGAGCACGATCATGGCTAATTTTAACCTTGAGTGAAATAAAAACTACTGAGGCTAGATGGCAGCAATGCGGTATGTTTGATGATACCGGGGTGGATGACCAACATACCAATTTGAAACCCTCGAGCCAAAGTAGCTTTTAAGATCTGAGGGCGGACAGATAAAACGCGGACGGGCAGACAAAGCCATCTCAATAGTTTTCTTTTACGGAAAACTATAAGTAATATGGGATATGGTGAAAGAAAGATACAGGAAGGAAGTAAGATATAAAAAGAATAGAAAGACAACGGAAAATAACACTGACGTGAGAATGGGCTTCGATGTTTAAACGTTTACGAACTCTCCTTTATCAATTTTTACGGAACATCCGCGTCCTTCTGTCAAAAGAGAACAACAGTTACATAATTTTGGAATTGCATCCTTCTCATGTCAAGAACATTTTGTTACTATGCATTTAATATCGTATGTTAAAGGAAAAGAATTGATCATGAAACGCGGGAACTTTCAGCCATTCAGTTGGAGCGGTTAGACAGCAAGAGATAGAGACCCAGAAAATAAATGAGGCGAAGTAGAAATGTGAAGAGACGAAACTGGGAGAAAATCCCACAGTTGCACTGATCAGTAAATGTTAGAGAGGTTTAATAGTAAGATGGAAGAAAGGAGGTAAAAGGGAGTGCGTGGATCTAGGAGCAGAAGGAACACTGCAGACGCCTTTTAGCGATACCTTCAGTGCACCACTTGATGTCCACTGATCGTACTATAGTAGATTCACATCAGCCGTGCATCTAATGTCTAGGCCAGTCCCTTACGACGCTCCTGATTGGCTGTTGATAAGCCAACCATAGGCCTGGAAACTCTCAGTCTCTCTCGAGAATTCACATGGGTAGCCTACGATCTGTGTCCCACCTCTCCTGATGGATACGTCTTTCAAAAGTATCCGTCAATAGATGTGGAGCATACATCCTGCCTATGTGAACTCTCGAGAGAGACAGAGTTTCCAACCCTGTGATTGGCTTATCAACAGCCAATCAGGAGCGTCGTAAGGGACTGGCCTAAACTTCAGATGCACGGTTGATGTGAATTTACTATAGCCACCCACGGGACTCTAGAGTGGTTAATTACGCGTGGCGATCATTATCAAGAGAACAATTAATAAAAATTGCACTTTAAATATCCACTAATACTTGAGAAATGTTTGTTCATCATTTCTTCATGATAAGGGATTATTTTCATAATTATAGATATAATGACAAATTAACATCACTTTAAATTTCTTGTTCATGTGAGTCTTTTGTTTTTGTATGCTCTAATCTTTAAATCTTTATTTACACTGAATTCCAAGACCAAATCCATGTTATATTTACATATATAAATGCCCTCGGGCATAATAAATAATTCTTGCTTTAATTTTCAAATAAGAACACTCAGTAAACTACGTAAGAAATATCGATGCTGTAAATGAACGAATATCGGCAATATCTCTGAACAGATTCATGATTTACTCACAGATTCATGATTTACTCTCTCTCTCTCTCTCTCTCTCTCTCTCTCTCTCTCTCTCTCTCTCTCTTATCTACACATGCCATGACCTCCCAATTCCCAGTTCAGCCATTCCATTTATAGAGAAAGTTACGAACAGATATATTTCCTTTAAATTTATAGGTTATTTTGTAGTACCTGTTATCGAATGCCCCTCCAAAATAAACGTTCACTATGAGAAACCTCTTTTCATAGGAAATAGAAAGAGAGTACCTAGTGTAAGGTTTACGGCACAATACGTTTATAAGGAGCAACTTTATCCGCAATGGAAAGCATAGCACAAGGGTTGAACTGATCTCGTTCGGTCAAAGGCATTGTTTATGTAATGTTTATGTCTCTCTTCGTAAACCCCGACGACTGAGAATCTCACGATAATTAGTCTCTTCGCCGTAACTGACACACACACACACACACACACACACACACACACACACACACACACACACACATATATATATATATATATATATATATATATATATATATATATATATATATATATATATATATATATATATATATATATATAATAAAAGGAGCCCATAAAAATATAAAAATAGAGAGAAAAGTACTATATTTCTGAGACTGTTGTCTCTCTATACAGGTATATGAATGAGAAAAGTTTACAGAAAAGGTGGTATTTATACCAAGAGATCCATCCACAGGTAAGCCAATTTAGGTCACCCCCGCTGATAATCTTCCTTTAATCTTCTTAAGCGTTGGTTGAATAAAAACTTTGTCGATCACATCTGAATCCCATGCTCCTTTTGAGATAGCTATCACGACATTGCTCTCAAGATAGGTGTAGCCAGCAACCTGTTCTTAAGAGCCTTACAAATTTGTTCCCCAGATTTCCTGGAAAAAGAATTGGAACTAATTCGCAAGCAACTTTCGTCTTTAAAGTATCCTGATCATATAATTGAGAAAGCAATTCACAAAGCAAACGTAATTTTCTACCGTCCCTCTCAAAACAAGACCAAAGCGACACCCAACAATATAATAAAAATTCCTCACCTGGACAGGATTAAGACAGTGACTCAGACCCTCGGAAAATCTAACCCTTTTGCATTTACTTACCCAAACAACTTAGCAAATCCCTGACTAACGTCCAACAAAAGACATTCCCCAAGGAAACAGGGGTTTATGAAATCCCATTCCAGGACTGTGACCAATATTACATCAGATTTACAGGAAAATCACTTCCCCAGAGATTAATACAACACAAACGGTCGGTTAGGTATGGACAACAGAACTCAGCTATTTTCAACCATATAAATGAACATAAACATAAAATAAACTGGAATTTGTCACATATAATTTATAGCAGCAACTGCCGGTACAAGAGTCAAATGATGAAATAGGCCTTAATAAAAGAGAGGCAGGTAATGAACATCTCAAAAGGAGCATGGGATTCAGATGTGATCAACTAAGCTTTTATTCAACCAGCGCTTAAGAAGATTAAAGGAAGATTATCAGCGGGGGTGACATAAATTGGCTTACCTGTGGATGGATCTCTTGGTATAAATACCACCTTTTTTGTCAACTTTTCTCATTCATATGCCTGAAGAGAGAGACAGCAGTCTCTGAAATATAGTACTTTTCTCTCTATATTTTGGTGTTTTTATGGGCTCCTTTTATTAGATGGAATTCTGTTTTATAGAACTTTTTACTTAGTTTTTCATATATATATAGTCTATATATAATATATATATATATATATATATAGATATATATATATATATATATATATATATATATATATATATATATATATATGTAATACTATATATATATATATATATATATATATATATATATATATATATATCTATATATATATATAATATACGTATGTAGATAGACAGGTAAATTGGTAGATATTATACAACGGTGGTGGGTGACTAGAGGAGAAACAAACGCAAACCCAAGAGACGAACTGCAAGTCACTTTTATCGCCCTTAGTGAGGACTATTTCCCTTGAGCTATATAAGTTTTTCAGTCTTATGATACAATTGTGTCTTTCGTTTTGCGCTTTTAATAGAATTTATCTTGCGTGTTTTTTTCTTTTCAATTCATGTTCTAGAAAAATGAAATAAAAATTGCATCAATCTATAACACTTTTTTTTCTACGCCAGAGATACCGGTTTGTGGTATTCAAGTGAAAATTTGGAATGCATTTTCATTCATATTTTAACATTAGTTACAATCATAAAAGCATTTTTACTATTATGCAGGTAGCTATGTAATTTCTTGAAATTACATTCTTCAGTTCAAATCATTCTCTCTCTCTCTCTCTCTCTCTCTCTCTCTCTCTCTCTCTCCTCAAAACGCAAAAACAACTGAATAGTTCGTTAGTTTACTTTACTATGTCCACAATCTTAAATTCATCCAGAAAAAAGCGAGAGTCTCATCTTGAAACATTCACACTCAGTGTTTCCAACTGACAACTTGCTTCAACTTTCATCTTTCGGAATGCTTTGTGCCTTCCACAATGTGTGGAAGGATTTCAAGATTCAATTTCGCAATATCTGTCTCAAAATGCATCAATATTGCATTGTGCAGTATAGCGCCTCTATATATATTCTATTTCATATGGTGTCTCAAAAACACCGCGTGTAAATTTCTTCCTGCTTATCCTTAACCTACTGTTCGCCTAAAAATGGAAGAATGGCATCTTTGGTATAAAAAGAAATTCTCATTTCTTTAAAAAAAATAACCAGAGTCATTATCCTTTTTTATTTTTGCCATTTTCCATACAAATGGAAGGTTATGTTCTTTCGAGAGAAGATAAAAACCCTTAATCTTACTCTTTTTCTTAACTTTATGTAGGGAAAGAATATGAAGCATATTTGTTGAGTGTTTTCTTACGCGTTGACTTAGAAATGGAGAGAGAGAGAGAGAGAGAGAGAGAGAGAGAGAGAGAGAGAGAGAGAGAGAGAGAGAGAGAGCGGAAAATCTAATTAACATCTCTCACTGAGTGATCATAGAAAAAGAGGTTTAGAAAAACATCAACAACAGTAAGAAGTTCCCTGTATCACTGGGTGGCATGCGGAGTGGAAAGGGGATGAAGGCAACGACTTCATCTAAATATAAGATAATTTAGACAGTATGTAATTATATATCAAGCCCAGAATTCCGTTCAATACCCAATTCGTTATAACTCGGAAATAACTTTCATGCAAGGGGGTTGGATTATAAGTGATGAACGCTGCATCACCAGTGGGACTCCAACTGCTGCCTTGTTGGGAGACAATGCAAATACAGTAACTATGACCAATGACAGCAAAACGGGCTTAATCACTGTACATTCGTTGATCCTCTACCAGGCGGCAGTTCGAATCCCACTGTTGACAAAACACTTATCACTTATAATTCTCCTTGCGTGAAAGTTATTTCCGGTGTGTAATGAGTTGGAAATTAAACGAAATTTGATGCTTAATACACGCGAATATAAAAAAAATTTCCCGGTATGTATAATAGAAATTCACACACACACATTTCATATATATATATATATATATATATATATAGATATATATATATAATATATATATAGTATATATATATATATATATATGTGTGTGTGTGTGTGTGTGTGTGTACTATATATATATATATATATATATATATATATATATATATATATATATATATATATATATATATATATATATATATATATATATATATATATATATATTTATATATATATATGTAAGTGTTTACATAATAAAAATATGGAATGTTAGTCCATATATATAAAAGACTAAAACTAAAGAGGTCAACCAGATTGCTTGCAGGAATGTGATCAGACTAGAGACGCTAAAGATGACGTATACAATAAAAGTAGGCTAAGATAACATGCCGTCACCTGTAGTCATTCAATTGTTTATAAACATTAGTCCAAGCTCCCTGCTTGAGACAACTACCGCGACCTATAATTCAAACGGCCTACGTGATCTGTAGCGTGTCTCATTTGATTGTGTGTTCGTATGTAACTATGTCATCTGATAGTATGTTCATATGTTCGAGCTACTATCTGCTTCCTTCATAACTTGTAACAGAGATGTAGAACGGAGCAGAACAGAGTTAGCTATCGTCATTAGAAGACCTGTACCTCTTTACCTAAGCTTTATCATGTAGAGGAATAGGATTAGCCATCATCATTGGCAGAAGCGATCAAGCTATCGTCATTAGAAGACTTGTACAATCATACCTGATCTTCACCATGTAAAACTTCAGAAGAATATATATATATATTCGTGTTTTCTACAAGAACCTCCTCACCGAAACAACATGAGTTTAACACATCGTCGTCATAAACAAGAAGATAATCCCCAAGACACTCCATTGAAGATGGAAGTGCAATACCAACCGACTTAGCGTAAGATTATCGCAAGTCTAACATTAACTCATAGGGCGCCTTATCATACAAGGCACAAGCCCTAAAAGTGGTGGCAAGCGTACCAGAAGGACTCTACAACTTCTCCGAAGAAAAATCAGAATAATGAACATGTATCGCATCAGAAGTCAACGACGACGAAAACAAGAGATTCTTCAAGCAACTTATTATCATCGTTTAGTGAGCGACTTCAGAAAACAATAAGATTCTTCAAGCAACTTATTATCATCGTTTAGTGAGCGACTTCAGAAAACAACAAGATTCTTCAAGCAACTTAGTATCATCGTTTAGTGAATAACTTCAAGAAACAAAACCGAAGTGTTTTTTTTCCTACGGCAACGCAAGCTTCGTCTCTCATTAGAATCATTCAAGAAAACATCGTTAGTGAGTGTTTCCGGCACTTCAAGAAACAAACCGAACACGTCTGCAGCATCGGATCTTTCAAGGGCTCGAATCATCGTAACAACGCGCACGGGGGAAACTGAAGCCAAACCAGGTCATCCGCTAAATAGAGAAGGAGGACCAAGGCCGTGTGTCGTTATCGGAACACCGTGACTTCCCACAAAAGCAAGCTAAGTACAATTTTTTATTCATTTGGAGTAACTTTGAGTGTTTCCTTTGCAGGTCGAATTTCGTTATTCCTGTGGCTGAAGTTACGAGACATTCTTAATCTTACTTTTTTACAGAAATTATCTACATCATTGAGATTTCGCTACTGCGAGTTTTTTATCTTTGAGTGTCTGTTTCCAGAAGTTCTACTGAAATATCATAATCATATACTATGTTAATTTTATCATTTTGGGTGATTATTAATCCCTTACGTAACAAATCATATTAAACAGTGAATATGCGTTTACGCAGTGGACGTTTGTATTTATACAGATGCATGGATAGGGTCGTTAAGCACCGTAGTGATTAGAAAACACACAAAAACAAGTGGGACACCCGTACAAATCTAGATACATTAGAGGTAACACTATTTCGGGCCATGACAATAAATGCTCCTTTGCAAAGTCCCGATCGCAGTTTTAGCCTTGAGTTTTTTGAGTTATATAAAATATCGAACCTCAATGACTCAACTTAACTTTTAAAATATGGCTGGATTGCAAGGAATAACATGTCTGTAAAAAACTTTCATTAGGCTAAATGCGCTGACCAGGATCCCTCACTATTTCAAATTTTAGCAAAGAATGAAGCACAAACAGTTAATATTGAATGCAGTAGAGATAACTTGTCTTAATAGTAATCGCTCAGTTCCTAATAGTTCGTCATTCATTGCTTTATACGTAACCAGTAACATAATGCTAAAAACACACAATACGTTGCTGATGGTAATAAAGAGAAGGATCCTAATTATTACAAAAAGAAATAGAAACAGTAGCCCGTTCAGAATCAAACAAGCAAACTCGGTGACTGTGTCACCTAGTCAAGCGGTCAAGGTCAGTCAAAACTGCCGAAGTGTTCAAAGCATAGCAAATTCCACACAATAAGCGACTCTAGCAGAGTGGGGAAAAGCGATGTTGGTTCATACATGCCAATATCTTTTTGAATTAAAAAGGATTTTTCCTATGAAACACACGACCGTATAAAGTAATCAGAGCAGGTTTTCGTTTTTTTTTAATACGTAAGTTATTATAAGTAGTGGTGGATAAAGCCGACTGTACGCGCCGTAAAAATTAGAATATCTTGTTTATTCCTTAGTACACGTAATATCCTGTATTTACGGACTCACCGTCTGTTGTTCGAACTTCCCTAATGAGAAGTCCGGATAAGCGAGCGTTTACAGATACCTCTATAGTTATAAAAAACATTGATCTGTATCTAGTGTAATTGTAAGATTCATCTAGGGGTATACAAAATATTATCTTACATCCTGCAAAATAAGGCGTGTTTATCAAAGGAAAATCCTATAAACCTTCAAACATATTAAAATCCGTTTGAACAAAAAGAGACAGTTAATCAAATAATAACTTATATAGAAGAACAAATCATTTGTCTCATAAATCGTAACATTGTTCAAATGACCCAACAGAATTCTCCCACAACCGCAGTCGCAGTTTGCACGCAAAATCTCGAGAATCATGCACCCTCGAATGTTTAGTGCGTGTAAAAAGACTTTGCTGGGAAATGAAATTTTAATCCTTCCCGACACTCTGAAATATAACGATTTCCGCGAACAAAGCCCTAGACACGGTTGACTAGCAGCAACAAGTTAAATCTAGTGATCCACAAACGTATACATATCGTGGATACGGAAGTTATAAATATCGCATTTTTTATTGTTGCTAATTTTTAATCCCGCCCAACCAGTCGTAGATGAATCTCTCTGATAATCTATCTAAAGTAATATCCGTAAAGTCATTCAAGCAGAGGTGATTCAGCAGAAATTTTTTTTTTATCTTTTACCTGAATACCAGGCAGTTTCTCCACTAGCGAGTGATCTCTGGGAAAAACGGATGTAATTTAACACAAAATACGGTCTAAGGACAAACATAAAGCTATATACGTACCTTCGTATAGACTCTCACTGAAATTTCAAAATAGAGGTAAATGACGCAGTTGAAAAATGTTAGTAATAGGAGCCATTAGGAAATCAAATAAGCCCATATAATTTTTCCCTCAAACGTCATGCCATAAAAAATCGGACTTGGCGTATCTGCGTAGATTTCTGTCGCTTAAACAAGGAAACGACTCCCGATAGTTTCCAGTGCGATGTACCGACGACATCTTATCTCTGTTAGGTTAGAATAAATTTTTCACCAGCTTGGACTTACTTAAAAGTTTTTACCAGATACCATTACCTAAGTGATTGTACCTCATACTCCGTTTTCAGCACACTCAGGGGACATTATCAATTTTTACGTATGCCTCCGGCTTACGTTGCACCCCAATTACAATATAGTGTTTGGAGACTTTTAGGGGATACCCTACATGCTTATATGGTTGGTCTTATAATCTTTTCTAAATACCTTAGAAGTACATTCACATAAACTAGAGCTAGTGCTACAGAGACAGACAAATAATCTCAGAGTAAAATATCTAAATGTGAGTTTTTAAAAACCGAACATGTTTATCTAGGTTATATGTGTCTAGTCAAGGTCTTAAAGTAGTCCATGGTAAGGTGTCGGCTATTCATAACTTTCCGGTACCTATTAACGTAAAAAGGGGGATACAGCACTTTTGCGCTGTAGTGGGTATTACAATCGTATGTAAATATGTAACTCTTCAATCATGACAGCTCCTTTAATAGATCTTACGAAGAAGAGCGTAGATTTATTATGGTCTAAAAAGCATCAACAGGCGTTCGATATCCTAAAAGCGGAATAATGCAGCTCACCTAACTTAAAAAAATCCCCGATTTAAATAAGGAATTTTTTTTTTTATTGCAACAGACGCCTCAGACCAAGGGGTAAGAGGGGTACTACTTCAGTAATATGATAAACAGTTCTTTCCTATAGCTTTTTATTCACGTAAACTAAAGCCCTCTGAAAGTAAATATGCAGTAATAGGCAAGGAAGGGCTAGGTATCTTTAACTCACTACTACAGTTTAAGTTCATAATTTAAGGCTATCCTGTTAAAGTCCTCACTGAGCATAAGTCACTTACCGAGTTTTTCAAAGGCTTTAATCACAGTCCAAAAGGAACTCGGTGACAAATGATCATTCGGGTCTTTGGAGCCAAGATAAGATATCTACCTGGGAAAGCAATTATCATAGCTGACGCATTATCCCGCAATCCCGCACCATACTGCAAAGAACCATTAATTAGACTAAAAAATATAGAAACATCCGTGCCTGTTGTTAAAACCATATCTAAACAAGAAAATTCCTTAACCCAAGAGATCGCGAGCATTGAATATCTGGGTTGGAGCGCAGAACTGTTACAAACCGAACAAAGCAAGAGTCAACAGACATAACCAAAACAATAAACACTTCGAACGGAAACAGAGTCAGCAGCAATAAACACCAAACAATAAACATTTCGAACGGAAACAGGGTCAGCGGCTAAGCAAAAAACAATAAACACTTCGAGCAGAAACCCTAAAGCAAAAGTATATTTAAAGTATGTGTATCAGAATAATGTAATCAAATGTAATATTATATGTAGGTCCGTGACGAGGAAAACCCGAAGAACACAGCAGAGGACTAACGACCAGGTAGTAGTAATAATCTCTTTCATACCAATCGTCATAAACTGGTTGCATTCCGTCATCCAGGGTTCCCTCCTATGTCACAGAAAGCCAAATCACTGTTTTACTGGCCTAAAATGCTTACAGATATAAAAAGCACATAACTGATTGTAACACGTGTCATGAAAACAAGGGACACACTAAGACACCTGTCAGTTAAGGGCCTATCCTGTGCCAAATCAATCCTTGAAAGAATATACGTAGAATTATTAACAGAATTACGAGTCTGACAGAGGGAATAAACACTTCTTAGTGTTAATAGTTCCTTGACACGTTATATAGAATTAATAGCACCAAAAAACAAACACCGCAATTGAGTGCATTAGGAATATTTATGAGTGCTAAATCAGTAAATATGGAATTCAACACAATAATCTCTGACTCGGGTGGTGTAAATCAATAATCTTCTTAACTCGTGTGAATTCCTTTCCATTAAGAAAACCAATAATATATTTTATATACCCAGAGTCAATCGGTTTGGTAGAATAACGGATAATTAAATAGGAAGTGTCAATGTCTTACGAGTTACAACTCGTGATGTTGGATCCGAACTGGATTATAGCGGTTCTCGCGGTTTTAAATACCTTTATCATTTATATATTGTATCTATAGAATTGATGCCGCAAGTAGCCTTATACGGTACGCCGCTAGAACACTTTTCCACATATTCAAGCCAACCATTAATTTATCAAATATATATAAAAAAATATATAAATAAATAAATATAAAAAAAATAAAATAAATATGGATACAAGTGGAGTCAATATAATACACTCCGTAAGAAGTCGGAAGGGTTACAAATTATAAAAAAAAGGAATCACGATAAAATCAAATAAGCAAAACGTAACCATAGGTTAATTAAATATCCATATATATATGCTTAAAGATTTGAACTCAAACTTAACGCTTTAGTAATGACAAATAAGCTAAAAGTTCAAACACATATCAAAACCTACTGACATATTGTCTGTCCCGGTGATTTATATTCGTAGTCAATGAAAAAAAAAATAATAATAATAATAAATAAATAAAATGATATGAAATAAAAGAGATTTTAAAGTCAGGAAGTCTAGAAGTGAAAATGTTATCTATGGAATAATCCTATATGAATCTTATACAGGGCTAATAATATATATAGAATTTGTATGGAAACCTTTTTCATTAGTTTGAATAAGGAATATTTAATTTAACATAATTACAATTATGCAGATTTCCAACATGAAACTAATATATTGTTCAATTTTGGTACTGTTTTTTTTTTTCAGACATTCTTCTCATGTGGGTCGAGTATTAAAAAACAAAAAATTTATCCTAAAGTCGTATTTATTACAGCAAGTAACGTAACTCTTAGCTGGCTGAGAGCAATCTCCTGCCAAGTGACGACGTCATCATTGCCGTATCAGCATTGATTCCTTTAACCTCAAATATCTGCTTGCACAGGCTTCATCTCGCGCTTGCAAAGCAGATTGACTGGAGAAAGGAATGCTTAGCCCGAACTTCTCATGGGCAAGGCAGACGTGTCTATCCGTATGCGCAATGCAACTAAGGAGTTGCAATCATTTTAAAATTAATAAACAAAATAAGCAAATAGAATTTCTATAACAACAAAATGAATTAATTTTTTCTGAACCTCATAGACATTTAGAAGTATCAAGATATGTATATGAAATATCTACTTGCAACATTAGCCTATTACAATTCAAGTAAAAACATTCATGGGAAAATGTCACATTTTCTTGAAAAACCCAAAGTTTATTTAGAAATTAGTTACATAGTGGGTTTTTTTCGTTGCATCTCCTACCTATTAATAAAGTTTTTAAAAATTAACCTCAGAGGATGCGCGCGAGAAAATTGAATATGAAACTTTTGTTAGGGCACATAGGATCAGATTTTATCACAACTTAATTTCAGTTAGCATAGAGAAATACAGAATCATGATTAATATTCTCTTTGACTCTTATGTTGCCTGGCAATCTTACAAATAGCTCCGTTTTCCACTTCTTTGTCTAGTAATTTACTACCAGTAATATCGAATTTTCTTTGGGATTCGTATTGATATCTGTTTATTTTTTATAATTATGGATATTTTTACAGTCATCATAGACCTGGATAGGTTCACTCATTGTTAATGCCATGGATAAAAAAGTTTGTACAGCGGACTCTTTTGAATTCCAAAATATCAGCGAATTTATGTGGGTTAAGTCTGGTCTAAATGGCTCTCTCCCCTCCCCTGCATTTGGATGTCGTCTGAATTTACTTTGCCCTTGTGACAAGTATAATTTCACTTGCAGGCTGATTAATGGAACCTGTTACAGTATCCTGCAGTACGAGAGTTTCACATCGCAACTTCAAAAAATCGTTCGTCGCTGCGGACGACGGCAGTCGAGTAACAACCGCCTACAATGTGAAAGGAATAAGCACCATCATGGACTTCTTCGACCGACACCCGTATCCCGTCGTTAATCTCGTTTTAATGCGGAACGCTCCGGCGGCTGTCGGAATCGACTACAAAAAGGGACATACTTCCGACAAATTACGACCCGAAGGATATTCAACTCTACTGTGCTGGCGAAGGACTCGTGCTGGGATGGTTTTATTCATCGCGAACGTAATCGTGTAGCTTAGGATGCAGAGAATAAGTATGAGCGCAAAATAGATCGTTGGACCCGCCCAGGCAAATTTTTAACCCTGTGAAATTGGCTGTTTCATTTGGCTATAGGTGGTTGTCTGGAACTGTGTAATGGACGAAAAGTTGTTCGAACGCTAGTTAAAAGTGAAGTAGTATAACCTCGGTCATGTATCCTATATATATAAAGTATCATGTATCCTATATATAAATGATCGATCATAAATAACAGAGTCGAAATATATCTTTGCGTGTACGCAATAGGAATCTATTATATAAATGATCATAAATAACAGAATCTAAATATATCTTTGCGTGTACGCAATAGGAATCTATTTAAAGTGCACATATATTAATCATAAGGTATTTAAAATGAAACTTATATGAATCCCATATACATATGTATAAACAAATCAGGTAGCCTATAATCAATCTGTTACCTTTTATCTTACCAATATCTGCAGTTATATATGAGTTAGTATATGGATTAATGAATCAGATATATAACAGTTAGCATAAACATTAGTATTTTCTGTAGCATAAGTATCTTAAAGAGATGAAGTGAAAAACTGTATCATTATATATCACGTGATCACTATTATTGTTTACCAATATTCATGTTGTTTTATATTTATTACTTGATCAATTCATGTACACCATGAATTTTTATTTACTATAGATATATATATATATATATATATATATATATATATATATATATATATATATATATATATATATATATATATATTATAATATTCACATAGTGTCTGTATCACACTCCTATAAGTCAAATGCAAGTCAAGTTTGAGTAATATTCAGTGTGGTTTTGGTAGCTGACCGAGCTAATGTAAGTGTTTACATAATAAAAATATGGAATGTTAGTCCATATATATAAAAGACTAAAACTAAAGAGGTCAACCAGATTGCTTGCAGGAATGTGATCAGACTAGAGACGCTAAAGATGACGTATACAATAAAAGTAGGCTAAGATAACATGCCGTCACCTGTAGTCATTCAATTGTTTATAAACATTAGTCCAAGCTCCCTGCTTGAGACAACTACCGCGACCTATAATTCAAACGGCCTACGTGATCTGTAGCGTGTCTCATTTGATTGTGTTCGTATGTAACTATGTCATCTGATAGTATGTTCATATGTTCGAGCTACTATCTGCTTCCTTCATAACTTGTAACAGAGATGTAGAACGGAGCAGAACAGAGTTAGCTATCGTCATTAGAAGACCTGTACCTCTTTACCTAAGCTTTATCATGTAGAGGAATAGGATTAGCCATCATCATTGGCAGAAGCGATCAAGCTATCGTCATTAGAAGACTTGTACAATCATACCTGATCTTCACCATGTAAAACTTCAGAAGAATATATATATTTTTATACTTCGTGTTTTCTACAAGAACCTCCTCACCGAATCAACATAAGTTTAACACATCGTCGTCATAAACAAGAAGATAATCCCGACTTCGTAAGTGATCTACAAACCCCAAGACACTCCATTGAAGATGGAAGTGCAATACCAACCGACTTAGCGTAAGATTATCGCAAGTTTAACATTACCTCATAGGGCGCCTTATCATACAAGGCACAAGCCCTATATATATATATAGATATATATATATATATATATATATATATATATATATATATATATATATATATATATATATATATATATATATATATATATATATATATATATAAGCAGCTGCCAACAATTCCCAATCTACCTAAATAGCTGGTTTAAAGGAATTCATAATGTTCAGTCAGCGTGTTGAATAACCGCCAATCCGCTTCCAGTTTCATACATTATGCATCTCCCTAAGTAGTTAGTAACTTAAAAAAAAAAATGTCATTATCTCCTTGGCCAGAGGAATGCTGGCGACCACAATATATTTGCGATATCAAAATATTGTTAGTCGAAACGAAGTACTAGGGCCCGCTAACAGCCTATTGTTGGCAGCGGAAACGTTTTGCGTGACTGGCGTGAATTGATTTTGGTCAAATTACTGGCCGGGCTCTTCGTCAAAGCACAACTGCTCTGAAGATTTGTTTGTGCATTAATACTTGTTGTTGCTATCCATGTTTATTGCTGCCACTTTATGTTCGTTATCATTACTATCAGAAGTGTACGTAGGTTCGTCGGAATGGTGGCAATATATACGCGAGAGTCGAGATGCCAAGTCCCAATCCTGAGGACTTTTATGCAAGATCGGACCAACTTACAGTCGGACTCAAAAGTCCGCAGACAATCACTCAATAAGTGTACTTGAGTGCAATCTCTGCACAGAGAAGGAAATGAGTAATGGATGTTGGTAGTAGCCATCTTGCTTGGTGAGACGTCCCTGCACGAAGTCAGATTAATCAACAGATATCACAAGTTTAACATATGTCTAGAATTTGAGAAATATCTAGAAGTGTTCGTGAACTATCGGTGATAAGATTAGTGTGAAAATAGTAGGATAAAGCGTCTTCTAAGTTAGTTTATCAAGCGAAATACTGTAAATCAGAACAAGAGGGCAGTAAGTTCCAACTGCGGAAAGAAATGGCGAGATTTAGCTTGCTTGGCAGATTCGCAATATGATGAGGTAGCAGGAAGGGAACTGGCATTTCCCATCTATGAGATCAGCAATAGTCCTAACCAAAAAGATACAAATGCATTCATAGATATATTAGAAGGATATAATCCTTCAAACTGGAACAAATCAACTGAAAACATCTTGAAAATAATTGAAGAAGTTCCAAATAAAATCCAAGTGGTCAAGAGACTCATAAAGAAAATATACATAAACCAACATATTCCGACAAAGAAAATGAATAAGGTGGACAACCTGTGAATATCCTAATTGATGCATTAGGAAAAAGAATGCCAAAAGCATGCAAACCGTGTAAGGTGTGGTATAGCATAGTTAATCCACAAAACCTAATCAGAAAATGTGCTGCATGCAACATTCCAACCCATCCACAATGTGCTGAGGTAATGCAAGATATGAGAAAAGATAAAAGAATATTTTGTTCAACATGTCTATCATGGATAGACAATGTTATTAAATCAAGATTGAATGTACAAATAGTTGAGGATGAAGAGGAAGAGGAAGAAGAAGAAGAGGAAAACGGAAGAGAAGTAAACAAAACTGAAATGACAGAAAAAAATAAGGAAAACAAAGAACAAGATAAAAGTATGGATGCAGAGATACTCATTGATACTACATATGAGGCAATAAAGCAGCATACTTATGAAGAAATAAATTACGATATGACAACACAAAAGAAAATCCCGAAGAGGCTTTACCCAGATCTACACAATGATGGGAAAGAGGAAAAAATAGACAAAAAAGACAAAGTCTACAACCTTTTGAAAAGAGGGAATTGCAGATTTGGAGAAAGATGTTACTACAAACATCCTAAGGTATGTCACAACTATGAAATATATGGTAAATGTGCATACCTAGATGGCTATGAGGATGATTGCAGAGATATGCATCCAAAAATATGCAAAAACCTAAAAGAAGGAAATGGATGTAAGTTCGACAAAAAATGTAAATATATGCATCCTGTAGCCATGAATTATAATCAAATAAATAATCAATCAAGAAATAAAATCCAAAATAAGAAAGAAACAAATAAAGAGAGGAATAAAGAATATCAGGTAAAAGAAAAAAGCAAGCCATCAACGAGATATGCAGAGATGTCAGCAAAAAATTTCAAAGCATCAGCTCCAAAATTCTACTCAAGAGATAATAACTGTATTTATTATGCAAGAGGATATTGCAGAAACGGAGAAAATTGCAGATTCAGACACACAATGAATAATTATGATGAAGGAAGATCAAATATTATAGAAAAGTTGGATTTTTTAATGTCAGAATTTCTGAAATGAAAAAAAAGAACAACATACCAGAACAGGAAAGAGACATGGAAAATCCTTATTATTACCAATATTAAATGAAGGAGAAAACACGCAAACCATCATAGTGATGAATGCGCAGGGTTTGTAGTTACGAGTAACTCAAAAAGAAAAATAGAGTACTTAGAAGAACTAACCCAAATTGAAAAGAAAAGATAAAAATGATATAAGTGAAACTGGTATTCCCAAGAGACTGGGAATGATGATCAAATAAAAGGGTTCCAAACTTATAGATCAGATAGAAAAAATAGGAATCAAAGGGGAAGGGGAACTGCAATATATGGGAAAGACAAAAAACAAGGAAAAATATATGAGAAATATAGTAACTCAGAATGTGAACTAATAGCGGTAGAATTTGAATCTGAAAAATTAATGAACATAGTAATATATAGACCTCCTAATACTAAAGTGTTTGACATAATAATAGAAAAATTGGATGATATATGTAGAAATCACAAAGACTGGACTATTCTCCTATCTGGAGACTTCAACTTTCCTTTCGTAGACTGGAAAGAACGAATAGGAGATTGTGGTTGTACTTATACATATAAAAAAGAGAGTAATAGTAGTGCAGAAGATAAGAGGCAATTCGAAAAGCAATTAGATATGCTACTAGAATACAACATTCAACAAATAAATCACCTGCCAAAAAGAAAGGAAAATACTTTAGACCTAGTATTTGTGAACGAGATGAATTATGTTAAAGAAATAATAGTTTATAATGCGAGTATTTCAGACCATAATGTCATAGAATTAACAGTCCATTCCAAAGCAAGTGAAAACAGAGATAAGCAAGAAATGAAAAAGTGGGAAGGATATGGAAAATACAACTTCTACAGTAAAAATATAAAATGGTCAGAAATAAATGAAGAATTAAACAAAGATTGGGATAACATTTTCGTAAGTGATGACATAAGGGTAAATACGGAGATATTATAGAAAATATTAGAGAAAATAGTGGATAAATATATACCGAAGAAGAAAAGTAAACATCAGTCATGCATACCAAGAGACAGAAGGATCTTGTTCCAGAAAATCAGAAAGTGGAAAAAAGGTCTTGCAAAAGAAAAAGAAAAAAATGCATGGAAAGTTATAGAACTAAAAAGTAAGATAGAAAATGCAGAACAAAAGATTATACAATCAAAAGAAAATGAAAAACGGGACTTGGAAGAAAAAACCCGAATAAATATCAAGAAAAACCCCCAAACTATTATACTCATATGCAAAAAAGATGAATAAAAGAAGAATAGAAATAGGCCCTCTAAGAATTGAAGGGAGGTTAACGAATGAAAAAAAGGAAATTTGCAACATACTGGCAGAACAATATAAGAGAGAATTCACCCCTAGAATAGATAATAAAGATAATGATATAGAAGTAAGGGACGAAAATAGTGAATATTTAGCTGACATAGAAATTAATGAAGCTGATATTGTGCAGGCAATTAATGAAATTAAAAATGGAGCTGCAGCAGGGCCTGATGGAGTTCCTGCTATTTTGTTAAAGAAAGTAGTTCATTCTATCACAAAGCCACTTGCAATATTATTAAGACAAAGTGTAGATACAGGCAAGATTTATGATGAGCACAAATTAGCATATATCACCCCTACTTTCAAAAGTGGATCAAGACTAGAGGCAAGTAATTATAGGCCTGTGAGTCTAACATCACATATGAAAGTGTATGAAAGGGTAATGAAGAAAAATATTATGAAACATTTAATAAAAAATAACTTGTTTAATATAGGACAACATGGTTTCCGTACCCGGAAAAAGTACACAAACCCAACTGTTAGTCCACCGTGAGAACATATTCAAAAATATGAAAAGTGAAAATGAAACAGATGTGGTTTATCTAGACTTTGCAAAAGCTTTTGACAAGGTAGACCATAATATATTAGCGTAGAAAATTAGAAAACACAATATCGTGGATAAAGTAGGAAGATGGTTAAAAGAATTTTTACACAACAGAAAACAGATAGTTATTGCAAACGATGAGAAATCGGATGAAGCCAAGGTAATATCCGGTGTGCCACAAGGTACGGTGTTAGCTGCAATACTGTTTGTTATTATGATTGAAGACATAGACAGTAATGTTAAGGATTCGGTAGTGAGTAGTTTCGCTGATGACACAAGAATAAGTAGAGAAATTACATGTGATGAAGATAGGAACGCTCTACAAAGAGACCTTAACAAAGTATATGATTGGGCAGAGGTAAATAGGATGGTATTTAACTCTGATAAATTTGAATCAATAAATTATGGAGACAGAGAAGGAAAGCTATATGCACTTAGGGGACCTAATAATGAGACAATCACAAATAAGGAAGCAGTTAAAGACCTTGGTGTGATAATTAATAGGAACATGTTATGCAATGATAAAATAGCAATTCTGTTAGCAAAATGTAAAGCAAAAATGGGAATGTTGTTACGGCACTTCAAAACAAGAAAAGCTGAACACATGATTATGCTTTATAAAACATATGTTCGTAGTCCACTTGAATATTGCAATATGATATGGTACCCACACTATCAAAACGATATTGCACAAATAGAGAGTGTACAAAGGTCCTTTACAGCTAGAATAGAAGAAGTTAAAGACCTTGACTACTGGGAAAGACTACAATCATTAAAATTATATAGTCTAGAAAGGAGATAATTCAGGCATGGAAACAGATAGAAGGAATAGCAGAAAACATCATGGAACTAAAAATATCAGAAAGAGCAAGCAGAGGTAGATTAATAGTGCCCAAAACTATACCAGGAAAAATAAGGAAAGCACACAGGACATTAATCCACTACGCACCAACATCGATAATGCAGCATCTATTCAATGCGTTGCCAGCTCATCTGAGGAATATATCAGGAGTGAGCGTAGATGTGTTTAAGAATAAGCTCGACAAATATCTAAATTGCATCCCAGACCATCCAAGATTGGAAGATGCAAAATATGCCGGAAGATGTACTAGTAACTCTCTGGTAGACATTAGAGGTGCCTCACACTGAGGGACCTGGGGCAACCCGAACGAACTGTAAGGTAAGGACTACACGTTCATCCCAGAGTGTCCGATACTGGCTCAAGGTTGTATGTCGGCGAAAATAAATCTAGAAGACTACCGTTCTTAAACAGATAAATCATATAAATAATTACAATTTTTAATATGAGGAGATTATTATTATACAAAGAGTCAAAATCCATTCGGAAACAGCAGGCGTCCCAAAATAGAAACCATACAAATGCAAACAAAACATATTAGAGAGAAGAAAACATAATAAATAACAATAAATATGAATCAACAAAAATGTAAATATTATTCGTGCAAAAACAACAATCTACGTCAGTTAGAAAATCTAAGGCAGTGGTGCGTGGAGAGTTCTACCTACGCTCTTTGGAGTATTCGGATATTTTTAATGGGCCCCAGGCTCATACTTTTATTTACCTGTGTTAGTTTTCACAACAACAACAACAACAACAAAAATAATAATAATAATAATAATAATAATAATAATAATAATAATAATAATAATAATAATAATAATAATAATAATAATAATAGTGTAAAATTACTTTTAGATATTCCCCACTATCAGGCTTCAAGTATAATATACTACAGTAGATTCACATCAGCCGTGCATTTGATATCTTGGCCAGTCCCTTACGACGCTTCTGATTGGCTGTTGATATGCCAATCACTGGGCTAGAAACTCTCAATCTCTCTCTCGAGTTCATATAGGCAGGATGTATGTTCCACCTCTCCTGAGGGAAGCTTTTGAAAGACGTATCCCTCAGGAGAGGTGGAACATATATCCAGCCTATGTGAACTCTCGACAGAGACCGATTGTTTCCAGCCCCGTGATTGGCTTATT
This sequence comes from Macrobrachium nipponense, assembly GCF_015104395.2. NCBI lineage: Eukaryota > Metazoa > Arthropoda > Malacostraca > Decapoda > Palaemonidae > Macrobrachium > Macrobrachium nipponense. The sequence goes on from NC_061100.1 coordinate 5,427,357, forward strand.
AACAGCCGATCAGGAGCGTCGTAAGGGATTGGCCTAGACATCAGATGCACCAGTGATGTGAATATACCATAATTATCCTGAGAAAATATCGTTTGGCGTGAGTTTTATATTATATGGTTACAACAAAATTGATTTAATCGGGGTTCTCCTTTCTCACTGTGGGTTGTTTTTCACCTCGTCAGTGGGTGCGTGGGTCATCTAAATTCAAGTAATGGTCATTAGTCACATGAAAATCAGAGATCTAGCTACCCTTCAAACGTTGTCAAAATCCATTAACGAAAGGATTTGGGTGTCTGTGCGCGCGTGAAAGCACGTTTACATTCATTTCTGAGTCACACGTATCCACAAATAACGCAGTTAAAATGTTTAAGAATTGTGAGTGACAATTTATCTTATTCATCAATATCTCTTCTCCTCATTTTGTAATATTGAAAGATTATTATTTTTTTAATTTATTTTACATCGCCGATATTTTCATGCATTTTTAATCTGTGTGACATATCTACCAATCTTTTTTTTTTTTCTTTATTAGAGATAGTGTTTTTACTTTACATCACGGATAGAGCTATTTTTCTTTTTTATATTATTTATTTGTTTATTTATTTATTTATTTTTCTTTTACTACCGATTCAACACCTCCCGTCCCAGTTTTGCTGTATCTCCCCCCCCCACAATTATTCCCTACTTTATTTTTTATTAATTTTTCTGTTCTTTTTTTTCCGGCATCACCGACATATTTCGCAAAACCGAAGCTTTTTATATTATTTCAATCATCAGAATTCCTATTTCCTCTTATTTTCAAGGTTTTTTTTTTTCAAAAACCGAGGAAAATCACAAACTACTGTCCACAATAGAGGTCAACACCGAATGACGCGATTGCTGAAACGGTTAAACCAACACACACAAATACCAGGTGTATTCCTCACCAAGTCTACCATTTAGTCAGCACGACATATCTGTCACCCTGCACTTATTATATTCTTCTAACGTGATATGAAGAAAATGATTGATTCAACCTCTTAATACCAGTAGATACCCTCGGCTTTTCTCTGCTTTTATCTTTGTCTTCATGTTTCTCCTTCCTATGATCAGTGCAAAAGGCCGTCCTGTCCTCGTATAACATAGACGCCAACGCTGTGTCCTATCAATTTTGCCTCATCACTGTTTCGAGACCAGGGAATTCTCAAGTGTCCAGCCCAAGATGGTACTGCAAATTCCTCTCAGCACGCGATCCATAATTACGTCAAAACTGAAGTACAAATCACTTTTCATGCATGTGATATTTTTAACTTGCTTACACACTTAAGGACCTCTCTCTCTCTCTCTCTCATATAAAACGATTGTAGAAGCTATATATGCAATTTCATGAAAGAAAACTATCTGAAAATCACTTGTTCATTACAAACTACTTTCCTGTAATGAATCACTATTTAATAGTAAATATTCAAGGGCAATTTAGATGTACAGAATATTAGATATTCCAGACCGCTTCAATCTAATGGAGTCAATCTTCTTCCAACGCTAAAATCGTTTTGACTAAGGAAATGGGAGGGCAAATCCAATACCCTTTTCTAGTCCAGACCCGAATAAAACAAGAAGAAAGAAAACGAAGACAGGAAGGACTTTTGGCTCCAAAATAAACCTACTGGCCGCTCCCTAAAACAACCTTTTCCGATGAATTTCCAAACCTAGAGATTATTGAAATAAGTGTCTGAATCTTAACATATCGTAAACAACAATCAGTACATTTATTCTACGATTATGACTCACGATTTGTTTTCTAACTATACTAATTCATTACAAGATTTCCATTTTGTTTCTTCAATTACCATCGTAATTATCATTGTCATTTATACCACAAGCACCATCATAATTCTGGTTATTAACATCATCCTCAACACCCAAGTAATGTTAGTTGTATATAACAGTGAACAGCGAAAATATCTATTTTTATCGGACGAAAATACTTCCATCAAGATACCACTATTTCAATGTTCGTGCATTACGTCCACTCTTCCATAAATGAACAGTACAGCATATGCTTTGCAGCAGCCATCCCAGTTTCACTGATGTAGAATAAACACAAATTCGCAAAATAGCAAATTCTTAAAGTAATGTATGAGTCAAGAATGATAATGGAAAATAATGCTGATTTTCAGATAATCAATTGCCTTACAAAATGGATCCAGCTGAA
>NC_061100.1:5430050-5447171 GCF_015104395.2 Macrobrachium nipponense
CAGAAAGGCAAAACAAAAAACAGAGAAACTTTGAGAGAGAAGTTGGAGGTGAGTGACCTTTTATGTCCCTCCTACTTCCTCTTTATTACGATTGAAGTTTTGCCCAGTAATGATATTTATTCCCTTAAAGGAGATTAAAAAGAGGGTGTGAGGCCATTTTGAATGGGAAACTGTACACGGGAACAAGGGTAATACATGCATAAACATTTATAAAGACAGGCAGAAATTAGTCAAAAGAAAATACAGGCGTGATTTTATTTTTTTCACTTTTATTCAGTAAAATCTTGAACACAATCATTTTGGAGAATTTTTGAGTCCGTTTAGTATTGCTTTACCTGAATATTATATTTTAGTATTAAATCTACTATTATCACTTTGCAAATTTGTTATCTTCCCTGAATATATATCACAAAAGTTTACTTTCTGAGAATACAACTTTTGTCGCTAATAAATCTGAATACGTTGACCTTTCAACTTACACAGACGTTTGTCGGTGTCTGCGTTTGAGCAGACGGCATTTAATCGGATTTATTTCGCTTGCTAAAATATGAGAACGATTTTAAATTCGACCATGGGCATTTATTATTTGCAAGTGTTGCTAACTAGACAGTCTCGTCAGATAATAACACATTACATATTTTATTTTCATATATTTCTGAACTGCTATCAAGTAATTGTTATTGTTAAAGCATTTTGCTTAAACTCAGAATTGTATTGAAAATTGCACAGGTGCTTGAGTTTTGCTGAGCGATCGGATCGTATAACGAGGTAGAATTGTCCGACCTTCCTGTTAAGAAGTAATTGGACGCCCAAATGATGATTAGCGCTATTGTTACCTTAATGCAGTTTTCTTATTCCTCGTATAAAGAGGTGTTCTGTGGAAGTTGGTGGGAATTAGAGCTTTCCAGCCAGTCCCATGAGTATTATTATTATTATTTTTTTTTTTTTTCTTTTTCTTTTTGCTCTATCACAGTCCTCCAATTCGACTGGGTGGTATTTCTAGTGTGGGGTTCCGGGCTGCATCCTGCCTCCTTAGGAGTCCATCACTTTTCTTACTATGTGCACCGTTTCTAGGATCACACTCTTCTGCATGAGTCCTGGAGCTACTTCAGCGTCTAGTTTTTCTAGATTCCTTTTCAGGGATCTTGGGATCGTGCCTAGTGCTCCTATGATTATGGGTACGATTTCCACTGGCATATCCCATATTCTTCTTATTTCTATTTTCAGATCTTGATACTTATCCATTTTTTCCCTCTCTTTCTCTTCAACTCTGGTGTCCCATGGTATTGCGACATCAATGAGTGATACTTTCTTCTTGACTTTGTCAATCAACGTCACGTCTGGTCTATTATTATTATTATTATTATTATTATTATTATTATTATTATTATTATTATTATTATTATTATTATTACTGTTATTATTAAAAATAATGTCAGTTTTCAACGAATTAATTTTATACAGGGTCTTTTCAATTCTTCTGATAATTCGTTTTTCTGACTAGGTAGGTTGTTGAGTAGAATAAATATTCATCATTGTCATAATTAGGATATTTGTCAAAAATATTTTATCAAAAGTATTTTATTAATATATTTTGCTTATATCTCTTCAACAAAACATGTATCAAAGAAGATCTGCTCCCTGCATATTATAATTATTAATATTATTATTATTATTATTATTATTATTATTATTATTATTATTATTATTATTTATTATTATTTCAGTAGATTAAACCTATTCACATGGAACAAACACACAGGGGCCATTGACTTGAAATTCAAGTTTCCAAATAATGTAGGTTTCAGCCTTCCACCGCAGACCCCACACTGCAGCAGTAACTGATCATGATACAGGCAGAAACAGTGATTTTTAATCGCCTTGGGGAGACGTGATCAGTATAATAATAATAATAATAATAATAATATAATAATAATAATAATAATAATAATAATAATAATAATAATAATAATAATAATGGCATATCCCATAGCCTTCTTATTTCTATTTTCAGATCTTGATACATTTTCATTTTTTCCCTCTTTTTCTCTTCAACTCTGGTGTCCCATGGTATTGCGACATCAATGAGTGATACTTTCTTCTTGACTTTGTCAATCAACGTCACGTCTGGTCTGTTTGCACGTATCACCCTATCCGTTCTGATACCATAGTCCCAGAGGATCTTTGCCTGATCGTTTTCTATCACTCCTTCAGGTTGGTGCTCGTACCACTTATTACTGCAAGGTAGCTGATGTTTCTTGCACAGGCTCCAGTGGAGGGCTTTTGCCACTGAATCATGCCCATAATCATAGGAGCACTAGGCACAATCCCAAGATCCCTGAAAAGGAATCTAGAAAAACTAGACGCTGAAGTAGCTCCAGGACTCATGCAGAAGAGTGTGATCCTAGAAACGGCACACATAGTAAGAAAAGTGATGGACTCCTAAGGAGGCAGGATGCAACCCGGAACCCCACACTATAAATACCACCCAGTCGAATTGGAGGGACTGTGATAGAGCATAATAATAATAATAATTCTTTCATAGTGACATCCTAAGCTTCAGCAAATAATTTAATTCATTTCTGGCAGTTCAATCATCCTCATAATAATGTGAATCGTTACGGTAATGTTTACATCCTCAAAGTTAAGAAGATTATTTACCTCACGCTCTGCGGTAAACTTAATATAAGGCTGTTTACTGTTTAATTAACGATAGAAATGTTTTACGCGATTTAGGTAGCTGAATACTAAAATGCCGTCGTCAACATACCTGTGAGATAAATGATCAGATTATCCTTGGCAGCCATCAAGCCACCTCTTATCGTGACGAACAGTAACATGTTATCTATTGGGGCTGAAAGTGGAGATCCCTTGGCGGAATCATCAAACTGTTCGTAACAAATATGTGAATTGTTTCGGATTTCGTATAACTAGACCATTGGAACTCATGCTGGGGCGATAAAGACTTTATATATAGTTCTGTTTCTCTCACTCTCTCCAACAGTTGGACTGTACTTTAGTTATTATCTGCGATATGTGTCCGTAAGGTGTAGCTACACTCGTGTCCTAAGTAATTTTCCCTATTTGTGTATAAAAGCGCCGATTATACTTCATATAGGCAGAAACTATGAGTGTTGCAATTAGATTTCTTGGCTGCAACTTAGAATTCATATGTGCTCATTCCTTTTTACATTTAATGTTTAAACCTCCGTTACCTGATGCATTCGGCCATTTTCGGATTCTGGCATTCTTGCGGTACTATAATATTATGCAGAGTTTGTACCAAAGACTTACCATGAAATACGCCATGTCACTTTCTATTTGTGTGTAAGGTTTTGTCTGGCAGTCTCTTAGAACCTAGCAGCTCTAAATGGCCATATTAGTGTAAAGAATGCAGTCTTCATGTTTTCGCTAATTTTTAAGAAGGGATGGACTGTAAGATGGAAGAAAGAGAATATGAACAGTAAAATGAATGAAAGGGGTTGCAGCTAAGAGCCGAAGGGACCCTGCAAAGAACCTTAAGTAATCCTACAGTATGAGACGTGAGGTACGGAACTAACACCGTACGGGGAGGTAAAAAAAAAAAAAAAAAAAAAAAAAAAAAAAAAAAAAAAATAGAACCAACATGAGTGTACAGCGTTGCGTCAAAATATACACAATTATGAATAAAAATAAGGAGCCCTCGATGAAGCAATCCATACCTCTCTCTCTCTCTCTCTCTCTCTCTCTCTCTCTCTCTCTCTCTTTTCCAGATGTGAACGAATGCCCTAATTTGTAAGAGTAATTATGTAAACACTTAACTACAGAGAGATGTGTGGGAGGAAACTTTATTTAAAACCTTATATATTTTCCTATCTTCTACATCAATGACGTCTGAATCTGTAACGCAAGTTGAACAGAAATTAAAAAAGATAGCTTAATATAATTAGCCTTGAAAAAATTAAATTTTGTGTCTTAAGGCTAACGTACCGTTTGTGCAGATGTTTTCAAACGTTCGCTGCATTATTATAATATTCCTTTCTAGTAAAAGTTGGCTGATCATACCTAACTCCTAAATATCCCATCTGACCCAGAATGGCAAGATGTATTAAGCCATTCAGGTATACAAAATATACTTCAAGGTTTGTATCTGTGGAAGGTAATTACTTTGAAGTAAACATCTCTGCTAATTAAGTTCGTTAATCAGGGACCTAAAACACAGTCGAAATGATACTAGGTTTTTTCCTGCCATCTCTGACAAATATTTATCTTTATATATTTTATGTAGCGACCTATTTTAGAACTCAACACATTCCCTCTTTCAGTAGCAAAGCAAACGTTGCAGTATATAATAAAAAGGGTGAAGGAATAGTTTGCATGAGAGCGTCAAACACCATAAATCTCGCCCTGAACATCAGTGAAATGTTGGTAACTCGAGTATTAATTGTTCGCTGTGTAATCATCCTTCCGGAGTAGAGAGTGGCGCGGGAGAAGTAAATTGCGCTCTGGTATCATATCGAGGCAGTCACTCGGTTTTCTTTACTCTCTCGTATATTTTTGGAGGTCCTCCTATGACTCCCGCAGCCTCCTTTTTTTATTCGTCAGTATGGCTAATCTTTTTGTCAAACAGCTTTAGAGAAACAACTTCCCTACCTAATTCAGGTTATACAACACTTCGTAGGGGGGTTAGTGCCGTCAGTGCACCTCATGCGGTACACTATAGGCATTACTTAAGGTTCTTAGCCCCTAGTTGCAACCCCTTTCGTTCCTTTTACTATACCTCCTTTCACAGTCTCTTTCTTCATCTTACTTTCCACCCTCTCCTAACACTTGATTTATAGTACATCTGTTACGCCTTTCAAGCCTTTTACTGTCAGTTTCCATTTCAGCGCTGAATGACCTCATAGGTCCCAGTGCTTGGCCTTTGGTCTAAATTCTGTATTTAACTCAACTCAAGTAAAACAACAAGTAATAATCAAAGTAGGAATATTCTGAAAGAAGGTACATGGAATGTATCCTAGATGTCAAATAACGTTGTCAGCTATTTCATTTTATGTAATATGCTCATGATACATGTAAACAGTTAATATATAATAATGTTAATTTGTCCTTTAAGAGATGGAAAGCATTACACATCATCATTTCAAGTTCCCTCGAATTAAATGGTTATTCAACTGCATTGTTCACTCCTTTATTTGCATCTGCGTTGTTCACCGTTTCCGGTTGTCACTGTTTCATTACAACGGATGTTTTATCACCGTCTCATTTCTTCGCTTTCCCGTATGTTATCTCCATAATTTTTTTGAATTTTGCACGGAGGATAAGATTTCGATTTGGGTTAAAAAATATATATTTATATATATATATATATATAATATATATATATATATATATTATATTATATATATATATATATATATATATATATATATAGGTATATATTTTGCGATTACATATTACATCGCGATCTTGCTTCGTTAATTTAATTGTTTACAGAATTTTACCACAAGTTTTATAAATGGGAAAGGTAATGAATGATTTGAGGTGTCAGTTCCAATTGGTGGCAAGTTGGATGAATGTGATGAAGTGAATTTTAAAACTGGTCCAGTGGTTGCACTTTCCTTAACTGGATGAGCAGATGAGGACTCGGCTGAGAGGAATTGAGACGTTTATTCTTACTTAAAAATGAAAATGATACAGTTGTGGTCGAATAAGACGACGGAAGGAAAGCTTCTATTAAGTAAGAACAGAAATCTTGGTTTAAGAATGAGGCACCGTCTGGTGCTAAAAGAACCGACATGAAGATGAGAGAAGAATTGGATGAATAGAATAAGAAACAAGACATTGTATGATGATGCAGAGTTTAGAAAAATGGGAGGACTCAATTTTACACTACTCCAGATATCGCATACAAAGCAAAATACATCGAGATGAATTTAATAAACTTTGTTATGAATTACTTAACTGAAAAACGAAAAATGGTGAAAGGAGAGAACTGTACATAAAAGAATAAAGAATACAAATTGGCAAAAGAGAAAACAAACGGCAAAATTCATCAAAATGAATTCGATAAACTTTGCTGTCAAATACCGAACCTTTGCAAAAGATGAAATAGCGATAGGAAAGAATCCCATTGGAAATATAGAATAAAGAATAAGAATGAGAATGAGACAAAGGGCGAATGGAAAACCCGGAAGTAATAAGGAGGAGAAAAGTGAACAATTCCGCGGAGGAAAACGCCAGAGACAAAGCGCACGATAAGGAGGAGGAATCCTTTCCTTCTCCCATCACGAGAGCGACAGAGAAGGACACAACAAAGGCAGAAGGAAAAGCAAAAGGATTATACTCGGGAAGGGTGACAGGGGGACTAACCCCCCTCCCCACCTACCTTCCCCCAACCCCCCTCAAGGGCGACCTCTCTTGAAATTAGAAAAAGAAAGACTGAGGTCACCAATACCTTTTCTTTGGAGTTATTCTTTTTTTTCCATCTTGATTTATTTTTGTTCTTTCCCCTTTCGTTATTTCCGTTTTTTTTTTCATTTGTTTTCATCTTCGTCCTTTTACATTTTTCCTTTTTTTCTTTCGCTTTTATTTTTTTCGCTGCACGGCAACCGCAGAAACAGCCTGCAAAAGTGGACGTATTATCTCTCTCTCTCTCTCTCTCTCTCTCTCTCTCTCTCTAAAACCTTGTGAGACGCGATTTTCTTCTTTCTCTTATGCCTGGTTTTTTTGTGAGTCATGCTTTCTCCTTTATCGAATCACCTTCGTTGAGCATTATGTCAGTTCAGAGAGTTTCTTCTGGGTAACAGGAAAGCACGAGGATAACAAAATTAGCAACGTCTCTCTCTCTCTCTCTCTCTCTCTCTCTCTCTCTCTCTCTCTCTGCTCTCGTATATTAACACACACACACACACACACATATATATATATAATATATATATATAATATATATATATATATATATATATATATATATATATATATATATATATATGGCTTGTTCTATGGAATAGGTTTCATACACCGAAATAATAATAATAATGATGATATATATATATATATATATATATATATATATATATATATATATATATATATATATATATATATTTATGTGTGTGTGTGTGTGTGTGTATGTTTCGCATGCGATTGTCTTTAAGAAAGTGATATAGCCTTACAGACCTTACAGACCTTACAGTTCGTTCGGGTTGCCCCAGGTCCCTCAGTGTGAGGCGCCTCTAATGTCTACCAGAGAGTTGCTAGTACATCTTCCGGTATATTTTGCATCTTCCAATCTTGGATGGTCTGGGATGCAGTTTAGATATTTGTCGAGCTTATTCTTAAACACATCTACGCTCACTCCTGATATATTCCTCAGATGAGCTGGCAACGCATTGAATAGACGCTGCATTATCGATGCTGGTGCGTAGTGGATTAATGTCCTGTGTGCTTTCCTTATTTTTCCTGGTATAGTTTTGGGCACTATTAATCTACCTCTGCTTGCTCTTTCTGATATTTTTAGTTCCATGATATTTTCTGTTATTCCTTCTATCTGTTTCCATGCCTGAATTATCATGTAGCGTTCTCTTCTCCTTTCTAGACTGTATAATTTTAAGGATTGTAGTCTTTCCCAGTAGTGTAGGTCCTTAACTTCTTCTATTCTAGCTGTAAAGGACCTTTGTACACTCTCATTTGTGCCATATCCTTTTGATAGTGGGTACCATATCATATTGCAATATTCAAGTGGACTACGAACATATGTTTTATAAAGCATAATCATGTGTTCAGCTTTTTCTTGTTTTGAAGTGCCGTAACAACATTTTCCATTTTTTTGCTTTACATTTTGCCAACAGAATTGCTATTTGATCATTCCATAACATGTTCCTATTCATCACACACCCAAGGTCTTTAACTGCTTCCTTATTTGTGATTGTCTCATTATTAGGTCCCCTATATGCATATAGCTTTCCTTCTCTGTCTCCATAATTTATTGATTCAAATTTATCAGAGTTAAAATACCATCCTATTTTCCTCTGCCCAATCATATACTTTGTTAAGGTCTCTTTGTAGAGCGTTCCTATCTTCATCACAAGTAATTTCTCTACTTATTCTTGTGTCATCAGCGAAACTACTCACTACCGAATCCTTAACATTACTGTCTATGTCTTCAATCATAATAACAAACAATATTGCAGCTAGCACCATACCTTGTGGCACACCGGATTTTACCTTGGTTTCATCCGATTTCTCATCGTTTGCAATAACTATCTGTTTTCTGTTGTGTAAAATTCTTTTACTTTTTACCATCTTCCTACTTTATCTACGATATTGTGTTTTTCTAATTTTCTTTGCTAATATATTATGGTCTACTTTGTCAAAAGCTTTTGCAAAGTCTAGATAAACCACATCTGTTTCATTTCCGCTTTTCATATTTTTTGAATATGTTCTCACGGTGGTGGACTAACAGTTGGGTTTGTGTACTTTTTCCGGGTACGAAAACCGTGTTGTCCTATATTAAACAAATTATTTTTTATTAAATGTTTCGTAATATTTTTCTTCATTACCCTTTCATACACTTTCTAATAATGTGATGTTAGACTCACAGGCCTATAATTACTTGCCTCTAGTATTGATCCACTTTTGAAAGTAGGGGTGTATATGCTAATTTGTGCTCATCATAAATCTTGCCTGTATCTACACTTTGTCTTAATAATATTGCAAGTGGCTTTGCGATAGAATGAACTACTTTCTTTACAAATAGCAGGGACTCCATCCGGCCCTGCAGCAGCTCCATTTTTAATTTCATTAATTGCCTGCACAATATCAGCTTCATTAATTTCTATGTCAGCTAAATATTCACTATTTTCGTCCCTTACTTCTATATCATTATCTTCATTATCTATTCTAGGGGTGAATTCTCTCTTATATCGTTCTGCCAGTATGTTGCAAATTTCCTTTTTTTTCATTCGTTAATCTCCCTTCAATTCTCAGAGGGCCTATTTCTATTCTTCTTTTATTTCATCTTCTTCGCATATGAGTATAATAGTTTGGGGTTTTGCTTGATATTTAATAGGGTTTTTTTTCTTCAAAGTCCCGTTTTTCATTTTCTTTTGATTGTATAATCTTTTGTTCTGCATTTTCTATCTTACTTTTTAGTTCTATAACTTTCCATGCATTTTTTTCTTTTGCAAGACCTTTTTTTCCACTTTCTGATTTTCTGGAAACAAGATCCTTCTGTCTCTTGGTATGCATGAATGATGTTTACTTTTCTTCTTCGGTATATATTTATCCACTATTTTCTCCAATATTTTATATAATACTCCGTATTTACCCTTATGTCATCACTTACGAAAATGTTATCCCCAATCTTTGTTTAATTCTTCATTAATTTCTGACCATTTTATATTTTTACTGTAGAAGTTGTATTTTCCATATCCTTCCCACTTTTTTCATTTCTTGCTTATCTCTATTTTCCACTTGCTTTGGAATGAACTGTTAATTCTATGACATTATGGTCTGAAATACTCGCATTATAAACTATTATTTCTTTAACATAAATTCATCTCGTTCCACAAATACTAGGTCTAAAGTATTTTCCTTTCTTGTTGGCAGGTGATTTATTTGTTGAATGTTGTATTCTAGTAGCATATCTAATAGCTTTTCAAATTGCCTCTTATCTTCTGCACTACTATTACTCTCTTTTTTATATGTAAAAGTACAACCACAATCTCCTATTCGTTCTTTCCATTCTACGAAAGGAAAGTTGAAGTCACCAGATAGGAGAATAGTCCAGCCCTTGTGATTTCTACATATATCATCCAATTTTTCAATTATTAAGTCAAACTCTTTAGTATTAGGAGGTCTATATATTACTATGTTCATTAATTTTTCAGATTCAAATTCTACCGCTATTAGTTACATTCTGAGTTACTATATTTCTCATATATTTTTCCTTGTTTTTTGTCCTTTCCCATATATTGCGGTTCCCCCTTGATTCCTATTTTTTCTATCTGATTCTATAATTTGGAAACCCTTTTATTTGATCATCATTCCCAGTCTCTTGGGAATACCAGGTTTCACTTATATTCATTATATCTATTTTCTTTTCATTTTTGGGTTAGTTCTTCTAAGTACTCTAATTTTTCTTTTTGAGTTACTCGTAACTAAACCTGCGCATTCATCACTATGATGGTTTGCGTGTTTTCTCTTCATTTAATAATGGTAGTAATAAGGATTTTCCCATGTCTCTTTCCTGTTCTGGTATGTTGTTCTTTTTTTCATTTCCAGAAATTCTGACATTAAAAAATCCAACTTTTCCATAATATTTGATCTTCCTTCATCATAATTATTCATTTTGTGTCTGAATCTGCAATTTTCTCCGTTTCTGCAATATCCTCTTGCATAATAAATACAGTTATTATCTCTTGAGTAGAATTTCGGAGCTGATGCTTTGAAATTTTTTTGCTGACACCTCTGCATATCTCATTGGTGGTTTGCTTTTGCTCTTTTACCTGATATTCTTGTTTCTCTCTTATTTGTTTCTTCTTATTTTGGATTTTATTACTTGGTTGTTATTTAATTGATTATGATTCATGGCTACAGGGTGCTATATTTGCAGTTTTTTGTCGAACTTACATCCTTTTCCTTCTTTTAGGTTTTTACATATTTTTGGATGCAGATCTCTGCAATCATCCCCATAGCCATCTAGGTATGCACATTTACCATATATTTCATAGTTTTGACATACCTTAGGATGTTTGTAGTAACATCTTTCCAAATTCTGCAATTCCCTCTTTTTCAAAAGGTTGCAGATTTTGTCTTTCTTGTCTATTTTTTCCTCTTTCCCGTCATTGTGTAGATCTGGGTAGAGCCTCTTCGGGGATTTGCTTTTCTGTTTGTCATATCGTAATTTATTTCTTCGTAGGTATGCTGCTTTATTGCCTCATATGTAGTATCAATGAGATATCTGCATCCATACTTTTGTATCTTGTTCTTTGTTTTCCTTATTTTTTTCTGTCATTTCATTTTTTGTTTACTTCTCTTCCTTTTTCCCATTTTCCTCTTCTTCTTCTTCTTCTTCTCTTCCCTTCTTCTTCTTCATCCTCAACTATTTGTACATTCAATCTTGATTTAATAACATTGTTATCCATGATAGACATGTTGAACAAAAAATTCTTGTATCTTTTCTCAAATCTTGCATTACCTCAGCACACTGTGGATGGGTCGGAATGTTGCATGCAGCACATTTTCTGATTAGGTTTTGTGGATTGACTATGCTATACCAAAACCTTACACAGTTTGCATGCTTTTGGCATTCTTTTCCTAATGCATCAATTAGGATATTCACAAGATTCACCTTATTCATTTTCTTTGTCGGAATATGTTGGTTTATGTATATTTTCTTTTATGAGTCTCTTGACCACTTGGATTTTATTTGGAAACTTCTTCAATTATTTTCAAGATGTTTTTCATTAGATTTGTTCCAGTTTGAAGGATTATATCCTTCTATATATATGAATGCTCTTGTATCTTTTTTGGTTAGGACTGTTTGCTGATTTCATAGATGAGAAATGCCAGTTCCCTTCCTGCTACCTCATCGTATGGCGAATCCGCCAAGCAAGCTAAATTACGCCACTTCTTCCCGCAGTTGGAACTTACTGCCATCTTGTTCTGATTTACAGTATTACACTTGATAAACTAACTTAGAAGACGCTTTATCCTACTATTTTCACACTAATCTTATCACCGATAGTTCACGAACACTTCTAGATATTTCTCAAATTCTAGTCGTATGTTAAACTTGTGATATCTGTTGATTAATCTGACTTCACGTGGGTACGTCTCACCAAGCAAGATGGCTACTACGAGAGAGCCAAAGAGTAAATGAAAAGAATAAGCCAATAAATGCGCGTACGATATGGATGAACGATATAAAAAAAAGCAGTCGGTTTTCTTTTGCGTGAGTAATGTCCGTATTAGGTTTTTTACGAATAGTATGGCAGTTGTGCATTTCCTGCATTCTGTACTAATAGTTCCACTACTGGGAATTCATATTCGAGGGCTTAGTATCTTTCCAGTTAACTCATGGTTGTAGTAAACAATTATTATTATTATTATTTTTTGTTTTTGTTTTTTTTGCTCTATCACAGTCCTCCAATTCGACTGGGTGGTATTTATAGTGTGGGGTTCCGGGTTGCATCCTGCCTCCTTAGGAGTCCATCACTTTTCTTACTATGTGCGCCGTTTCTAGGATCACACTCTTCTGCATGAGTCCTGGAGCTACTTCAGCGTCTAGTTTTTCTAGATTCCTTTTCAGGGATATTGGGATCGTGCCTAGTGCTCCTATGATTATGGGTACGATTTCCACTGGCATATCCCATATTCTTCTTATTTCTATTTTCAGATCTTGATACTTATCCATTTTTTATCTCTCTTTCTCTTCAACTCTGGTGTCCCATGGTATTGCGACATAAATGAGTGATACTTTCTTCTTGACTTTGTCAATCAACGTCACGTCTGGTCTGTTTGCACGTATCACCCTATCCGTTCTGATACCATAGTCCCAGAGGATCTTTGCCTGATCGTTTCTATCACTTCCTCCTGTTGGTGCTCCGAACCCCTTATTACTGCAAGGTAGCTGGTGTTTCTTGCACAGGCTCCAGTGGAGGGCTTTTGCCACTGAATCATGCCTTTTTTTGTACTGGTTCTGTGCAAGTGCCGGGCATTCGCTTGCTATGTGGTTTATGGTTTCATTTTTTTCGTATTGCACTTCCTACATATGGGAGAGATGTTTATTTCCGTCTATCGTTCTTTTTGAACATATCTGGTTCTTAGGGCCTGATCTTGTGCCGCTGTTATCATTCCTTCAGTTTCCTTCTTTAGCTCTCCCCTCTGTGGCCATTGCCATGTGTCATCGCTGGCTAGTTCTTTAATCTGTCTCATGTATTGTCCGTGCATTGGTTTGTTGTGCCAATCCTCTGTTCTGTCTGTCATTCTCCTGTCTCTGTATATTTCTGGGTCTTCGTCTACTTTTATTAGTCCTTCTTCCCATGCACTCTTTAGCCACTCGTCTTCACTGGTTTTCAGATATTGCCCCAGTGCTGTTTTCGATGTTGACGCAGTCCTCTATACTTAGTAGTCCTCTCCCTCCTTCCTTTCGTGTTATGTATAGTCTGTCCGTATTTGCTCTTGGGTGTAGTGCTTTGTGTATTGTCATATGTTTCCTGGTTTTATGATCTATGCTGCGGAGTTCTGCCTTTGTCCATTCCACTATTCCTGCGCTGTATCTGATTACTGGCACTGCCCATGTGTTTATGGCTTTTATCATATTTCCTCCATTGAATTTTGACTTGAGTATCGCCTTGAGTCTCTGCATATATTCTTTCCTGATCGTCTCCTTCATCTCTTGGTGTTTTATATCCCCTCCTTCCATTGTTCCCAGGTATTTGTATCCTGTCTCATCTATGTGTTTGATGTTGCTCCCATCTGGTAGGTTTATCCCTTCAGTTCTCGTTACTTTGCCTTTTTGTATGTTGACTAAGGCGCATTTTTCTATTCCAAACTCCATCCTGATGTCCCCAGATACAATCCTTACAGTCTGGATTAGGGTATCTATTCTTGATGCTCTTTACCATACAGCTTGATGTCGTCCATGAACATCAGATGGTTGATTCTGTTGCCTCTTTTCTTTAGTTGGTACCCGGCATCCATCTTCTGTAGTACTTTTGTCATGGGAATCATGGCTACTACGAAGAGTAGTGGGGACAGTGAGTCGCCCTGGAAGATCCCTCTCTTGATATTAACCTCTGCTAGTCTTATTCCAGAGCTTGTAAGTATTGTATTCCAGTTGCGCATTGTATTTTTGAGGAAGCTGATGGTGTTTTCCTCTGCCCCATATATTTTCAGGCATTCTATGAGCCATGTGTGTGGTATCATGTCGAAGGCTTTCTTATAGTCTATCCATGCCATCTTAGGTTGGTTTTCCTTCTCCTACTGTTCTTCATTATCATTTTGTCTATCAGGAGCTGGTCCTTTGTGCCCCGACACATCCTTCTGCAGCCTTTCTGTTGGTGGGGGATGGTGTTTGTCTCCTCTAGGTAATCGTATAGCCTTTCACTGATGATACCAGTTAGTAACTTCCACATTATTGATAGGCAGGTGATTGGCCTGTAGTTACTGGCTATATTTCCCTTACTCTTGTCTTTTTGTACTAAGGATGTTCTTCCTGTGATTTGAGATATAATGCTTGAGTTGTTCTGCTATTCGTGGGTGTAGGGCCTTGAAGTTTTTGAGCCAGTATCCATGGACTTCATCAGGACCTGGGGCTTTCCAGTTTGGCATTTTCTTTAGTTGGTGTCTGACTGTGTCTGTCGTGATCTCTGTGAATCTTTGTTTTATTCTCCCTGTTTCTTCTTCCTTGACTTCCTGGAGCCATGTTGCATGTTTGTTGTGTGATACCGGATTGCTCCATATGTTTTCCCAGAGTCTCTTACTTGGTTCGGATTCAGGAATTTCTTGGTGATTGGCCTGTAGTTACTGGCTATATTTCCCTTACTCTTGTATTTTTGTACTAAGGATGTTCTTCCTGTGATTTGAGATACAATGCTTGAGTTGTTCTGCTATTCGTGGGTGTAGGGTCTTGAAGTTTTTGAGCCAGTATCCATGGACTTCATCAGGACCTGGGGCTTTCCAGTTTGGCATTTTCTTTAGTTGGTGTCTGACTGTGTCTGTCGTGATCTCTGTGAATCTTTGTTTTATTCTCCCTGTTTCTTCTTCCTTGACTTCCTGGAGCCATGTTGCATGTTTGTTGTGTGATACCGGATTGCTCCATATGTTTTCCCAGAGTCTCTTACTTGGTTCGGCTTCAGGAATTTCTTGGTGGTTGTCTTCCCCTCTTAGTTGGCTGTATAGTCTTTTCTGGTTGGTTCTGAATAGTTTGTTCTGTTGGTATCCCTTATTCCTGTTCATGTACCGTTGGATCTTATGTGCTTTGGCCTTAAGCCACTGTTTTACATCTTCTGTTGTCTTGTTTAGTCCCCTCTCTTGTACTTTGTATTTCTCGTTAGTTCCTCCCTTGTTTTTTTTGCTTCTTAGCCTTTTTTCTGTCATCTCTTTCAGTTTACTCAAGTCAGATCTCATCACCATGATTTGCTTTTCCAGGCGCCTTTTCCAAGTAGGTTGCTGTTTTGGTTTCTGTTGGGTTGGTTGTGCTGGTGGTGTTGGTGTTCGAATCCCCATCAGTTCTGCTACTAATCTTGCTCCTGCATATGCCAAGTTATTTGTTTCTGTGATACTGGTGGTGTGTATTATGCCCATTATTTCATGTTGTAGGCTTTCATGGAAGGGATCTTTGTTCTCTCTGTATCTGGCTCCATCCATTGTCTAATCTTTTTTACCCATTCCGTCGCCTCTGTTACTTCGTCGGTGTTTCTTCGTGTGTCGTTGTTTGATACCTCATCCTCCCTGTCGTCTTCTGTGGCATCGTCTCTCAGTTCGTCTTCGTGTAATTCGTTGTCGTGTGACATTTCCCTTTCCAGTTCTTCTCTTTCTGTTAGGGAGAGCCAGTTCTTTTTCTTTATGTTCCTTACTTGGTCTGCCAGCCTCTGCTCTGTTTGGTGGGTGTTATTCTTCTCATTCCAGATGTTGACCAACCTTCTTCTATATCCTCTCTCCGTCGGGTTGCTTCTGATGTAGCATCTCCATATTTCCTTATTTTCTTCCCTTGTTCATTTCTTCCCTTTTTGCTTTCTGTAGCTCCAATCTTCAGGCTGTTGATTACTGTCGTTGTGGTGGCAGTTGCTGGATGACGACCTCCAAGTACCTGACCGTCTTCCCTTCAATTGGGTTGAATACCTGGTTGCCGGACGAAGCTCCTCTGTCGCAGGTTTGGTTCCATTTAAGTCGTTGTCGTTTATTCCTTAATTTCTCTCCATCATTGCTGAGTTTTGCTATTTAACCCATAGCTGGACCCTAACCCATCAGGGATAGGTACTCATTTACAGCTGAGTAGACTGAGGAAATTATGGTAAAGATCCTTTCCCAAGGAATCAACGCCGAGGAGAGCGGTCACCCATCCAACAACTGACCAGCGCCAATGTTGCTTAACTTAACTTAATCAGTCCATTGACGACCTAACCGACTCTGCCACGGCGCCACACATTATTATTATTATTTATTTATTATTATTATTATTATTATTATTATTATTATTATTATTATTATTATTAGATGAAACCTATTAAGATGGAACAAGCACACGATGGCACATTGACTTGAAATCCATGCTTCCTAAGAATGTTTGTTTCAACATCCCACTGCAGACCCCACAATAGAGCAGTAACTGATCATGATACAGAGCTAGTGATTTTTCATCGCCCTGGGGAGACGCAAATGCGCTACATCTTGAGTGGTATGTCATGACACTAACCACAATACCAGAGGACCAACAATATTGATATTTCTATGAAATGAAAAAATAATAAACATCTGATGGGGTTAAATACGTAACTTCCGGTTTTATGAAACGATATTTCATGGGGAATGAAATCTTGTAAAAATTTTAGCATTAAATGAGATATATTTTATGGGGATTAGTGTAAAAAATTATATTGTCGGTTAATAATGCATAACATCATTTAAGAAACTATAAGTGCTGGGGGAATGGAATGATGCTCTTAACCTCCTCTTTAATAAACTATATTTGATGGGGAATTGAATATCTCGTAACTTTAATGTTTAAATGAACTATATTCGATGACGATTGATGTGATACATAACTCCAGTAACCAACATTTGATAGACACAGGACTTACTCGATCGTTGGATGGAATTCGAATCCGATGGAATCTCACCACCAGAAGAAGGAAAAAAAATCTGATATTCTTTATTTCCTCGTCTCTCGTTCCCCATGATAAGCCTTTTCTCTGTTATTTGTCTCATGAGGAAGCTTTTCCCCTCGCTGGATTCCCTTGCTTGATTCCAATCCTGGATTATCTCGTTGGTTTCCCCTCCTGAATTCCCCTTCTGAATTATCTCGTTGGTATCCCCTCTTGGATTCCCCTTATAATTCCCCTCCAGGATTCCTGTTCTGGATTCCCCTTCTGGATTCCTCTTCTGGGTTCCCGTCATAGATTCCCCTTCTGG
>NC_061100.1:5447671-5469680 GCF_015104395.2 Macrobrachium nipponense
GAAGGTGGGATTTGTGGGGCAGTTTTGCTGCAACTGCTCTTGAAATGGTGGAATCATTCTGGGGGAAACGGAGTCGATGGGTACTTTTTGGGGACGCTCAACATCCCATTATACAGTTATATTTTGCGTAAATGACTGAAATATCTTTGCTTCTATCTCTGCCACCTGATTCATATCAGGTGTATATGTAGTTCCCTTATGACTTGTTTTCAAACCTTGGGCTGTGCGATAACCGTTGTGCTATGATCTTCCTTAAATGACTGAAATATCTGTTTTGCTATTTCTGCCTCCTGAATCATATCAGGTGTGTGTGGTTCCCGTATTCCTTGCTCTCCAACCTTGGGCTGTGGTGTAACATCTGCGCTCTGACCTTCCAAAGCTTAAGAGTTATGTAGCTTTGGCTAGAGGATACACTTAGACATTCCTTGTCCTGTCCTTGCATGTTTGTTTGACAGGTTTATTTATTTACGTCTTCGTTTGCATATTTATTTACTGTCCAGATTCTCTTCGCAGTTTCTCTTCTTGTATTTGAGACAATTTTCATTTATTACGTCAGTAAGAAGCTTGTTCCATGATAACAGTAATTATAATGATTATAATAAATAATGTCTGAGGTAAACGCATAAACGTTAGAAATTTAATAAATATGTCGTTTGTGTAAAGAGAAGGATCAGTGTTGTCGATTTTAATTAATGCAAATTCCTTCTCTCTCTCTCTCTCTCTCTCTCTCTCTCTCTCTCTCTCTAAGATTCTTGTTCTTTCCATTCCGTCAATGGAAGGATTAGAGCAGTTTAAAGGGGAGGGGAGAGAAAGACAATTTCAGACTCGGGACGCAGTTTGAAGTTTGAGTAGATGGTTTTGAGAATTATATTTTTTCTCTGTAGCCATGACTGCGTTTAAGAGACAGGAAAAGAGGAAGAAATTCTACACTACTTCCAAACTCGCTACGTCTTATCCTTGTCAACATCTCTTCCACTGGCATATTTCATGCTCTCCTCGCACCGAGGAGGTGGGGATACTCATTAAAACGGGAGCGAACCATGTTGAGATTCAATGACGGGACGATATAAAAGGTAACATTTTAAAAATAAACCTTCATTTCATATATCTTTCATTAATCGTTCATGCGCTTAAGTTTAAGAAATGATACTCAAATATAGTATATATGAAATGCATTTACACACATACACACACACACACACATATATATATATTCAGTGAATAGAATGGCTTTCTCACTGTTAACCAGCTTTTTTGAAATTTCTTCATATTTTCTAATTATTTTCTTTACTTCATTGTTCAGGTTACTAATGGACACATAATGGGGTTCTTCCATTTACTCCAGTATTTTTACACGCGACAGCTGTTTCGTCAACCTAAACGTATTGACGTTATCAAGCGTACTGATACAAATATGTTGTTGTTTAAGATTAAGCTGGCGTTGTGCCAGCACGGGCTCTTGCTCACAGAGCAGCCCGTATACATACAAATATGAGCCTACATGCGTTTTGTGACGTCATGAGGACGGAAAGGTAGTACAATTGCCAGAAACCTAGTTTTAAGTATTTACAAAAGACTATGGTGAAACAAAAAATAAGACAAATAAATAAATATGTTAACAACAGAAATTATATAAAAAGTTGAAAGTAAGTTATTATATACAACATAAACATAAATATATATTATTCATATATGTTTAATTCACTGAATGTCAGTGTGCGCTCCTG
Organism: Macrobrachium nipponense; assembly: GCF_015104395.2. Classification (NCBI taxonomy): domain Eukaryota; kingdom Metazoa; phylum Arthropoda; class Malacostraca; order Decapoda; family Palaemonidae; genus Macrobrachium; species Macrobrachium nipponense. The sequence goes on from NC_061100.1 coordinate 5,449,399, forward strand.
TCCGCGTGTGGTGGTTTTGTTCCACGCGGTTGAAGGGCTGCCTCCTACACGAGGGCAAGGGTCGGTCTGCCTCACGTTGGATGTTAAGGTATGGGCGTTGCATGGCGATGCTGACTGCTTCTGATATTCTTGGTTTCTGTGGACAGAAACCAAGGAGCCATTCATCAGCACTTTGTGGATACCCACAATAAAAAACCATCCTTACAAGAACTTCTCACAAACACCAAAATAATACACAAGGAAGGCAACTACAATCGTTTATGATATCAGAAGCAGTCAGCATCGCCATGCAACGCCCCAACCTTAACATCCAACGTGAGGCAGACCGATCCTTGCCCTCGTGTAGGAGGCAGACCTTCAACCGCGTGGAACAAAACCACCACACGCGGACAGGAGCGCACACTGACATTCAGTGAATTAAACATATATGTAATTAATATATATTTATGTATAATGTGTATATAATAACTTACTTTCAACTTTTTATATAATTTCTGTTGTTTAACAATATTTATTATTTGTCTTATTTTATGTTTCACCATAGTCTTTTGTAAAATACTTTAAAACTAGGTATCTGGCAATTGTACTACCTTTCCGTCCTCATGACGTCACAAAACGCATGTAGGCTCATATTTGTATTAGTACGCTTGATAACGTCAATACGTATAGGTTGACGAAACAGCTGTCGCGTGTAAAAATACTGGAGTAATGGAAGAACCCCATTATGTGTCCATTAGTAACCTGAACAATGAAGTAAAGAAAATGATTAGAAAATATGAAGCAATTTCAAAAAGCTGGTTAACAGTGAGAAAGACATTCTGTTCAATGAATGTTGTATCCGTGAAAAATTGTGCCTAGAAGTATTACACACACACACACACACACACACACACATATATATATATATATATATATATATATATATATATATATATATATATATATATATATATATATATATATATATATATATATATATATATAGATATATATATATATATATATATATATATATATATATATATATATTGTCACCCATCTGCCAGATTGAAACCTTAATTTTGTATAGCTATGATTTTCATTTTTGTGGAAATGTACAGTTCATTCCTGTACCTGTTTTTAAGATCCCTAGTTATATTTTAGTTGTCCTTTTTTCAAGAGTGCTTTTGGTTTTCCCCGCCTTCTTTTAGTTTTCTTCGGACCACCTATTCCTACATAGTTAGTCCTCACCTGGTCCTCTACTGTGATAAGTTCCTATTGGAGTAGCTGTCTTCTTATTCTTCAGTTTTTGTAATGTATTAATGTTATGTTATATAAAGTTTTGATGAACCTATGTGAAACTGGTAACGTATATTTAAAATTTAGTTTATTAAGGGTTATTTATTTTGTTATTTGTGGGTGCAGGATTGTTTGAGTGTTTCTTGTTTTATGCGGTAAGAGGTATTAACGTAATTATGTAACTTGTTTCATATTAAAGTGCTAATTTTTTTTCTGTTTTGAAATTAAACCTTTATTTTATGTGACCTATGGAAGAACTATATATTCTCTAAACCGTTTGCCATAAAGCCGTCACATAAATTGGGGGCCTGTCCGGGATCATTCTTGTTTACCGTATTGGGGATTCATTCAGTAGACAATTGTCGCCGCAAATAGTGTTCAATATTTTTTAGTTTCACTCAAGATTTATTGTAAACATTCTGAATACCTGTTATTAGGGTTAATGTTATATATGTGCGCGCTGTGAAACCATTTTCCGTATTATTGTTTATAGACGGTGCTGCTCTTTTGGGTAATGCTAACGCAGTAGTATATTTTTTCATTATTTCGCCCTCACCGAGTCAACGACTCAGACTCACGAGAGCTATCCGGAAGCTTATCCATATTTTGTCCTTTTATAATTACAACTACGACTTGTGCAGTCATTTCCCCACCCCTGGGTTGGACGATACCAGGATCGCGTAGTTTAGACGATAGGTGAGGAATCGTTTAAACCTTTATTTACTTTATTTTTTTTCTCTGCGCCGACGTACAAAGTTTGTAAGTTGTCATTCAAGTTGTTTGGAGTAAATAACGCTTGTTTAGGAACCAACGGGTTATTTCCTTAGTTCCTCCATATCAGCTTGAATCGGAATGTAAAAATTATTTTCACTCCCTCGTGTTCTTTATTACCTTTTGCTTTCGAATCGGGACTGTCCTTTTCCTAAACCCTAAAATCTTATTACTTGTAATGCTTGTTGTGTATTTTGTCTGGAAACTATAAACTCGCTAACATAATTTTGTATTGTGGTTTGTAATGCATTTACTTGAATGGCAGCAGGAACGTGTTAGTCTATTATAATGTAAAACAGGAATTCAATTGTTTACTAAAGGAAGTTTTCTTTAACTTTAACCACCAGGCTCAATTTAACGTTCAGAAGTTTGCTGCGGATCCCTCTGTTGAGTTAGCTAGTATCCAAAATGCTAAGAAACTAGAGCTTCTCGATTAGCTAGTCATTTATCATGCAACTAGAGTAGCATGCGGAAGAATGAAATTCGCAATCAGATTCTTGAGCATTATATGCGTGTGGTAAACTAGGCAATGAAGCTAGACAGTATTTAACTCGTGAACCAGCAGTACTAGCTCACGAGCAGCAGTTAGAATATGAGCGCATTTCCCTTGAACGCGAGAAACTTGCGGCACAGAAATTAGAATCGGAGAGACAAGCAGAAGAGAAAAGGTTAGAATCTGAGAGACAAATGTCGAGACTTAAATTAGAATTCGAGATGGAGAAAGCTAGACTTCAGTTGCTTAGCTTTAGAGAGAGAAAGAAAACTAGACTATGAAGCGTCGTTAGCACTTAGATTTGAACAAGAAAAAGCAAAGCTTTCTAGAGAGAATAAGGAACATGAAATTTCGGTTTTGGAAGCTCAGGAAAAACCCTTTGATTAGCAAAAAACATTAAGTTGGTTCCCACATTCACAGATTATGACCCTGAAGATTATTTTAAGACTTTTGAAGAGACTGCCTTACATTTGGATTGGCCACGCGATCAGTGGGTTTGGCTATTAAGGCCGAAATTAACTGGGAAAGCTGCGAAAGTTTGTAGACATCTCGAAAATACTACAGATTACCAGAATGTTAAACAAGCAATTTTGGATGCTTTTTCAATCTCTGTCGAGGGATATCGTCAGACCTTTCGTAACAAAACTAAGTTCACAACTCAAACCTATGTAGAATTCGCTTCAGAGAAATTAAGGGAGTTTAGGAAATGGATAAAATCTGCTGCAGTAAGTACTTTTGCTGAATTAGAGAATTTGATTGTACTTGAAGAGTTTAAACGAAAGCTTCCTTTGAACATTATGATGTATTTAGAGATAAAAGAAGAAAAAGACTTGTTAAAGGGCAGATTCTTCTAGCAGGACACTTACTCTTTAATACATAAATTTGGCAACAGTAAGAGAACCGACCAGAATGTAAAACCATCTCCAGTTAAAAACTCTGAAACTCTGACTGATACGGCAAAAGCGTCTAATGTACGTTGTAGTTATTGTAAGAAGGAAACGGTCACGTGTAACCAATTAAAAACTGTCCAGATCCTAAATGTAAAACTTCCTTGCCTTTTCGGAACCCATTTAACCCTTTTCTTAACGTTAAAGGTAAAACAGATGGTCAGATTAAGCCTGTTTTCCCATATCCATTCTGAAAAGCCTGTAAATCTATTTGATGATTTTACTTTTAATGGAACTGTATCTTTGAACACTGATGGGGATAAGTATAAAGTCAGGATACTTCGTGACACAGGTGCTTCGCAAAGCTTACTTTTGAGGAGTGCTCTCCCAAATATTGAAGCTAACGTAACTAATGAACATGTTCTCGTGAAAGACCTTTCACAAATATCTAAAGTTCCCCTTGCTAATGTTCACCTTGATTGTCCTATAAAGAAGGGTAACGTGCTGGTAGGCATAAGAGATATTGAATTTCCAGTAAAAGGTGAAACTTTATTATTGGCTAATGACCTTGCAGGACGTTTGGTAGTTCCCAATGTCATTGTAATGAAAAACCTGTAGGTGAAAACCTTGAACCTGATCCCGATTGCTCTGTAAATCCTTCTTGTGTTGTCACTCGTAGCCAGAAATCTAGTTCGGATGAATCTAAAGTCACTTCTGTAAATTTCGAAGCACGAAATGTTATGAGTCGAGATAACCTTATTGAAGCTCAGAAGCACGATAACACTTTAAGTAAGCTTCATGACCAAGCGGTTTCTAGAAGTGAGATTAACAATCCCCATGTTTTTACTTTGAATCTGATTTGTTAATGAGGTTTTACCGTCCCCCTAAGAGATCTAGTGAAGACACCTGGAGTGAAAAGCGACAAATTGTGCTACCTCTTTCTGTTAGGAATTCTGTAATGGAAATAGCTCATGATGCCTATGGAGGACATTTAGGAGTTCATAAGACTATTGTAAGATTTTGAATTTTTTCTTTTGGCCCAATATGAAAAGGATGTAGCAAATTTTGTTCGCACTTGTCATGTATGTCAGATATCAGGAAAACCTAACCAGGTAATACCCAAGCACCTTTACAACCTATCTTAGTCCCTGATGAACCTTTTAGTAAGATAATTATTGATAACGTTGGTCCTTTACCAAAAACCAAGAAAGGTAATAAATACTTGCTCACTATTAATATGTCCTACGACCCGATACCCTATTGCCATCCCTCTTCGTAACATTTCTGCTAAGAACATTGCTAATTCTTTACTTAAAGTTTTCACGAATTTCGGTATCCCAAAGGAAATACAAAGTGATAGAGGTTCAAATTTCACCAGTGACCTTTTGTTCAGGTACTTAAAGAACTCAAATATCAAACAAACCTTGTCTGCTGCCTATCACCCAGAGTCTCAGGGTGCCCTCGAGCGTTGGCACCAAACTTTCAAGAGTATGCTCAGGAAATTTTGTGTTGAAAGTCAACTTGAGTGGGATGAGGGCATTGATTTTCTTCTATTTGCTATCAGGGAAGTTCCCCATGAGTCCCTTGGTTTTTCACCCTACGAGATGTTGTTTGGGAGGTCAGTTAGAGGACCTCTTTCAGTAATTAAAGAGGAATGGTTGAACACTCCTTCTGAGTCTAGCCAAACCATTCAACAATATATGAATAAACTTAAAAGCACATTAACGCAGGTTAGGAAAATTGCTGGGGAGAAATTAAGGGATAAACAGATCTTAATGAAGAGAAACTATGATAAAGCTTGTAAAGTCAGAAAATTTAAACCTAATGACCTTGTCGTAGCCTACCTTCCTGTCCCTGGTTCCCCTCTTAAAGCTAAGTTTTGTGGGCCCTATCCAATCATAAAAAATGTAAACAATAATACCTACATTATCAAAACTCCAGATCGTAGAAAACCCACTCAGATCATTCATGTTAATTTACTAAAGGCATATCACTCTAGGGAAACTGGAAATGGTTCTAGTGAGACTGTTGTTAATCTTAATTTTAAGGTAGACACACCAGGAGAGGAAAATTCATTGGAAGACCTTATTGCTTCTCCATGCCACAAACCAATACAGAGGTTTCTAAATAACCTGGACTGTTCTTGAGCCACCTCTCCTGGCAGTCGCAAGACTTAAAGAATGTAATCTCTAGCCATTCAACACTCTTTAATGATTTTCCCAGGAAAAGTGATTTGCTGCTACATATGACATCGAGCTGGTTCCTGGTACAATACCAATTCGTCAGCAGTCTCCTATCGTGTGGGTCCTGAGAAGAACAAAATGAAGGAGGAAGTCGAATATCTTCTCCGGCATGGTCTAGCAAGACAGAGTAAATCACCATGGGCTTCACCTTGCATCCTAGTTCCAAAAGAGGACGGTAGCTACAGATTTTGTACAGACTATAAGAAAGATTAACAATGTCACAATTAAAGATTCCTACCCTTTGCCACTCATTGATGATTTAATAGATTCAGTAGGACAAGCAAAGTTTGTAACTAAGATAGACCTCTTAAAGGGCTATTATCAGGGTAGGATTAACTGAAAGAGCTAAGTTAATATCTGCTTTCATTACACCCTTTGGACTCTTTCAGTACGAGGTCATGCCTTTTGGCCTTACCAACGCCCCATCTACCTTTCAGCGCCTTGTAAACTTCATCATCCAAGATTTGGAGGGTGTTTATTGTTACCTTGATGATATAATAGTCACTTGACAAACTTAGGAAGAACATTTGAATAGGATAGTGTTTGTTCCGTAGGTTGGAAGAGGCTGGATTAACCATAAATCTTAAAAAAATCTGTCTTCTGTAAAGCTACTGTTACCTACTTGGGCCACATTGTTGGGGATGGTAATGTTCGACCAAAAACTGCCAATGTAGAAGCTGTTCTAGAGTACCCTGTTCCGACCACTAGAAAGTCCTTACAAAGATTCTTAGGGTTAGCCTCATACTACAGGAGATTCTGTAAGAACTTTTCTTCAGTTGCTGCCCCTTTAACATCTCTAACCAGTCCCAAAGTGAAATTCAATTGGACTGAAGAATGTCAAGCCTCTTTTGAAGCCTTAAAACTGTTTTTGATAAACAACCCTGTTCTTAAATCCCCAGATTTTAACAAGCCTTTTATCCTTCAAATAGATGCTAGTGATGCAGGAGCTGGAGGGGTGCTACTCCAAGAGTCAGACGGTATACTTCACCCCGTCAGCTACACCTCCACTAAGGTTCAAGCATCACCAAAAGTCCTACAGCACCATTGAGAAGGAAGCACTTAGCTGGTACTCGCCCTGCAAAAATATGAATGCTACTTACTAGGTGCTGCTGAGGTACTAGTCTTCACCGACCACAACCCCTTGACCTTCCTCGACAAGATGAAGTCTCACAACCAACGTCTTCTACGCTGGTCCATCTATCTGCAGAAGTTCCCTCTGCAGATCCGCCACATCAGAGGAACAGAGAACATCATGGCAGATGCCTTATCGCGACTGCCTCCTTAACATGTAACCCCTTTACCAGTCTACAGTTATCGTCAGTCTTCGCCTTATTGGCCTCTTTTTCTACGAGCCACTCTGTTGGGCTCGTCCTCTAAGGGGGAGGTGTCACCCATCTGCCAGATTGAAACCTTAATTTTGTATAGCTATGATTTTCATTTTTGTGGAAATGTACAGTTCATTCCTGTACCTGTTTTTAAGATCCCTAGTTATATTTTTAGTTGTCCTGTTTTCAGCAGAGTGCTTTTGGTTTTCCCTGCCTTCTTTTGTTTTCTTCGGACCACCTATTTCCTACATAGTTAGTCTCACCTGGCCTCTACTGTGATAAGTGTCCTATTGGAGTAGCTGTCTTCTTATTCTTCAGTTTTTGTAATGTATTAATGTTATGTTATATAAATTTTGAGTGAACCTTTGTGAAACTGGTAACGTAACGTATATTTAAAATTTAGTTTATTAAGGGTTATTTATTTTGTTATTTGTGGGGTGCAGGATTGTTTGAGTGTTTCTTGTGTGTTATGCGGTAAGAGGTATTAACGTAATTATGTAACTTGTTTCATTATTAAATATTAAAGTGCTAATTTTTTGTTCTGTTTTGAAATTAAACCTTTCTTATTTTGTGACCTATGGAAGAACTTTATTATTCTCTAAAAACCTTGGACCATAAAGCCGTCACTATATATATATATATATATTTAAAATAATTCCATTTAGATGGGTTCTCTGTACTTGTAGAAGAGGGAGATAATTTCCCTGAACATATCCTTAAAAGTCAGGCCTTATAGTTCGTTTCGTGTGGAAATGAAGAAGTTGTATATTTCATATACTATGTTATGTTGAGAAGTGTTGCTGTATGATTTTCCAAGCAATGCATTTCCCCTCATACCAGTGTGCTGGGATTCAAAAGAGATAAGGTCATTTTTTGCTGACATATTATGCAGAATAACCTCTCCTAATTCTTACAAATCAGTGGATGCACTGAATTTTTAATTATGAATAGGTTTCGTTGATCTTGTAGTCTGGATATATTAAAAAATCTCTGCTTCGAATGGCATTCTAAATTCAAAGCTTTGTTCACCTTTGAACTATTCGGTTAACAAGACTAATACGAAGAATGCGTTTTACTGGATTTGAACTTATTTTCTTATCAGTCTTCTGTATATTTATTTGGAATATTTTAAGGATATTTCAGAAAACTTTCTGGAATCATACTCCCTTTGCACTTGCTGTTGGATTCTCTATCTTTGAATGACATACCTATTGCAACTGAGATTTATAAAGAGAAGTGGTATTATTAAAATAAAGAATGCCCAGTGTTATTTTTTAATAGAAGAAAGAAGAATTTAGTAAGACCAGATAAAGCAATGTACAAAAATAAATTCTGTTCCATATATTTAGAAAAAATGAGTAAGTTAAATTTGTCAAGTCAGTTGAACTGAGACCAAAACTAATTTAATTAATTCTATATTTAAGTGAAGAATTATGATGTAGACCATACTGATTGGATGTCAACTAAATTCAATAATTTCAGTCAGATATATCCAGGACCAAATGAGTAGATGCAGGAAACTAATTTCGTTTTATGAAACGAGTAAAATGTACAAAAATGAATTCGGTTCTTCCTCTGAAAGACCAGCGAGATGATAAATAAATCAATTCACCATTAACTATGAAGAGCAAACTGATTAAGCGTGGAACAAAAAAATTCGGTTCTATGGAAGCAGGGCGAATTGAGTATATTCGTATGTAAGATATAAAATCAATATATTTAAAGTAAATGAAATAATTTCTGATCTAAACAGCAAAACAAATTGACTTCGTGTAAAGTAAATCAGTTCAATTCTGTGTGAAACTAATTTAATGGCTAAATCGGCAATAATTTTTCTTAATTATATTTCATCAAAGTGAAATGTGGAGTGTGATTACATCTTAACGAACTCTGTGATATGTTGATTTCCTACTTTTTTCTTCTTGATTGCCATAGGTAATAAAAATCTATTTACACAAGTGTAGGTAGTTGTAAAAGGCAACAACAATCTGGTTCTTTCTTCATGTACTTTTGTTCCTCTTCTTCGGTATCTGTATTCTCATTGTCTATTTCATTATTGAGACATACGTTTTCGTGTAACTATTGATCCTCTGGTGTGAAGAAGCATTCTCATTATATTTTATTCTCGCTAATTTATGTTCGTGGTAAGATGCCTTGATTTTCCTTCATTTTTTTTAAATTGTCTTTTTTAAGAGGTAAATATTGAGAGTCTCATATATTTCTTCTCATGTGTTTTGAGTCCAATGACTGAGTGAAGGTTTGAAAGGTGGTTTGGGTGGGTTTTCATCCCTTTGCACCACAAGGATTGGTTTGATATAACAGGTGAATACAATGAACTTATGCCTCAGTTAACGGCCATGTCATATCTTTGAGCCCTTCCTACTCGTATGAGATGTACACGGGCATTCTTGAGTTACTGCTTCATATTCCTCCATGGATACTTTTTTTTTTCAGTTGAATTTTTTTTTTTATAACAATTGAGAATGGTGTCCTTTGTAACAAATAACAGTCCTCCTGTTTATGATTATGAGAGGAAATGGAGAATATTTTACATGTGGGCATGACAATTTCATGTGTCCGTATTCTGTGTTACGATACTGCATTAACGTGAATCTACACTTACCTCCCAAAATGACACATAGTCAGAATGTCAGAGCAATTACACGTTAGTAGAAAGCTTCCATTGATAGCTTGTAATTCAAATGTTTCATGTACCTTTGAACGGCATTGGCCCAGTTTTTTTTATGTGAAACTCTCATAGTTCCCGGGAATAGCTTTCTCCCCTCATCTTGTGACAGGATTTGTGAGGGGGAGACTTATCCATATTTCTGTTTTGAGACTTTTTCGTTTTAGATTGTCTTTAGGGATTGTACCAAGGGCTGACGTTCATTGGTAGGAATTCAGTTGCTTTGGTCTTATTTGTAGCTCCTCTCTATTTTGTGACAACAAACCATAGTGGGGAGACGCTTTACCTTATAGTCCTCTTTCGCATCCTGTGGAATGAAGTCATATGAGCCAACATGAAAGTTGTCAGTAATGAACACTTTTGTTCCCTAACTAGAACCACTGACAGAGTGCTTATTACATTGGATAGAAACGACGCGGACAATGATTATAGGCAAAGGATCGTGCCGGTTATTAAAGTGGATGTAGAAGGAGGAACAAGAAGGATAAATAAGAAAAGAATGAAAAAAAGGATGGCGAATTGGTAAAGAAAATTTATGTGAGAGAACGGTCTCGTGCGGGATAAGTCGTGAGGAAAATAGAATATGGCAAAGGGTTAGAGGGGAAACGATAATTAGGAAAACTGGGTGAAAGGGAAAGGAATTCAGGTTAGGGGGACGATCGCTAGTGATCCTAAAGAGAGAGAGAGAGAGAGAGCTGCCCTATATTTTTAAAGTATACCTTTTAACAGACAAATCATTTTGTATTCAAAATTATTTTGCCTAGTTCAATTCGAAGGTTCCACCTGAGATCACTCTCATCTGCTTCGTATTTTGCCACTTGTCTATTTTTTTTTTTCGTATCCTTGAGAGAGGGAGACTTCAAGATATTATTTGTGGTTGTCTTCCCCTTTGGCTTATTTTAAAATGGTAATCTTTATGTTCATCTTAGTTTTGATAATGATTCATTTTGAAATACTCAGTGAATATTTTTTGTTGAACTGACGGTGAGTATTTGTCGTGGTATATTGAATATTCTTCGAATACTGCTAATGGGTTATTTTCCGGTCAAAGGACTTATTAAAATAGAATTAATGTTGATCCTAATGTTTTTCGGGTGGAAAAGATGCAATTTTATTCAACTATAAACGTAAAATAGAAATGAAGGCAAAAGATTTTGTTTTATCAAACTATTAAGCAACGTAGCGAACAAATGAGAGAAAACCTCTCTTTAATCCACCTCATGGAAGCGTAAAGAGACTATAATTAGAAGCATGAATATTCATTTGATGAGACACTTAAACACGACCTGTTTAATGTTTTCAAAAATTACTTATTATAGTACAGAAGGATATCGTTCATGGTACGATCTCAAACAATAGTTTTTATTTGTTCAGTTATTATATTATTATTGTGCTGAATTTGCGCTGTGCATAAATAATTTTAATGAGCATTCGTATTCGGTTCAGATGACACAGCTAATTTAGTGTTCATCGCGGTGGCCATAGAAAGATTTTGTTTTTAAATTTTTTGTCAATCGGTGGGGCAATTTATGCGTTTCTGTATCTTTATATCGCTTTACCAAGATATTTTTTTCCTGTTAACGGAAGGCTTTTGAATTCATCCTTCATCATCAAGTAGTACAAAAAAAATCTTTGTGGTGTATTTATCAAGTAACAACATTTTGAAAGTATTATTTGACTCACCGAGACTTTCTCAGCAAGGTGGTTTCTCTCTCTCTTACTCTCTCTCTCTCTCTCTCTCTCGCTCTCATCTCTCTTCCTCCTCTTCTCTTCTTCTTCTTCTCTTCTTCGTTCTTCGTTCAGTGACTAGCCTTGAGTGTTCATAACACCCGTCAGGCCAGTCCTTCCCATATTTACTTTGTGAAAACAGGCAATCTCGGATTACAGACCTCAGTGAAGCGTTTCTCTTTCCTTGCTGATAAACGTTGGAATTTTTTATTTATTTTTTTATTCTATTTCAAATCATTTCTTGATTTATATTTTCTCTTCGGGACTGGGCTACTGAAAGGAATTTGGTGGCCCATCCCGAGAAAAGTAAATGGGAGAACTTCTTTTGTTTCTCAAATATACATTTGCGCAGTACTAATTCGTTTCCTTTATGTGCATCGAATGTGTATTCAGTACATAGTAACTAGGAATTCTTTTAGAAAAACTTGTCGTTACCTCTCCATTTTGTTTTAAGGACTCATTCCCTCAATTTCGTTTATTTCATAATTGAAGACCCTTGTATTATTTTTTTTCATATATTTCACATCCTCGCCTGTAACTATTTCACACCTTTGTGTACTTTCAGTTTAGGACAAATATTTTTTCCATCGAATATAAAATATTGTCGGTTTTAAAAGCATTCATTTTTTTAAAAAAGGAAAAATAATATTTGCCCTTTTTTAGGTTGTTCGAGTGTGGGGAAGCATTTTTCAATGTTTTTTATAATGAAATCATCCTTCTGTTTTATACCACCGCGGAATATTTTTTTCCATTTACCATTTTTTGACGATGTGACTGCAGGGATCGAAAAAACAATTCGTAAATCATAGTCGGAGAGAGAAAGAGATATAAAAACGATAAAGGTTAAATGATGTGAACTGAATAACAAAGAAAAGAGACGGGAAAAAAGGAAATGTAAAGAACAGAGAAAGAGAGAGCGAGAGAGAGACGAGAGAGAGAGAGAGAGGTGGATGGTGGTGGGGGGGGTGGGGGGGGGGGGTGCGGGTAGAACTATATAGACGGTTTTTACCCTCTAGAATCCAGATGCAGTTTGGGAAAATTGATCCTGGTTGAGCAAGAAGTGTCTGAAAGAAAGATATTTCCAAATATTTGGAAAAATGAGAAAATCAGAATGAAGAAGAGACGTATTTTACCTAATTGTGGGGCTAATATATTCTTAAGTATATAGGTTATAAAGTATACGCAACCACACAAACATATGTATGTTATATATATATATATATATATAATATATATATATATATATATATATATATAAGTCAATCACATTACCGTGATTCATATACATATATCGAACTACAAATGTCAACTTTAATATATAATTCGCTCTACCTCGGATTAAATATATTTTCATATATGCTAACCGAGGAGGAATTTATTAAGCGATAATAGAATTGGCGATCGGCAGGCGCGAACCAGCGACCTCCCAATTCCAGGAGTGGCAGTGAAGCCTTAAACCACCCCGACACCACAAGAGATATAAGTTCATGCCGCCTCCCACCTGAAATACCTTTCGCGCGCACAGGTATTTTTTGTTTCGGTGGCGTAGTGCTTTTGCCCGCACGTAGTCATCATATAAGTCTATCACATTACCGTGATTCATATACATATATCGAACTACAAATGTCCTTTAATATCTAATTCTATTATCGCTTAATAAAATTCCCCCTCGGTTTAAGCATATATGAAAATATATTAATTCCCAGGTAGAGCGAAATAGTAATTAAAGGACATTAGTAGTGATCATATATATATATATATTATATATATATAAGGTATATATATATATATATATATACATCAATATATATATACATATATTATAATATATTATATATATACATATATATATATTATATATATATATATATAGATATCTAGATATATATACATATATTATATATATATATATATATAATATATATTATATATACATAGATATATATATATTATATATTATAGAGAGAACAGATATACAATATATATATATACATATATATATATATATATATATATATAGATATACCCTATATATATATATTACATACATATTATAGATTATAAGATAGATATATATATATATATAACATATTATACGATAAATATATATATATATATATAATATATATATATATAAGATATCCATCAGTATATATATAGATATACAATATATATATATATGATATAATATCGTATAGATATATAGATATATAAGATATATATAGTATAATATATAGATATATATATATATATATATAATATATATATATATAGATATAGAATCGAGATATATAGATATAATATCTTATATATATAATGATATATATATGATATACATATATAATAGATATATATATATAGAAGAATCTATATATATTATATATATATATCTATACGGTATACATATATATATATATATATATATATATATATATATTATTATATATATATATATACTATACTATGCATAGTATACTTTATACATAATTTACTATCATATATATATATATTAATAATATTATATAGACATATATATATACTATATAGTATATATATATATATATATGTATACATGTAGATTATATTATTATTTTAGTATATATGTGTGTATATATATATATTCTATATATATAATAGTATATATATTATATATATATATATATATATATATATATATATTTAACAATCATCATACTACTCAGCAACGTACAAATGCTTATGTGAAAGTATCGATCCTCACCAGAAGGCCCTTAAGCATTCGTCACTTGGAAGTCATTTCACGGAGCAATAACATTTGAGGAAGTGGAAAGGCCAGAGAGAAGTCGCTTCGAACTTGAAGCCGCAACGAGGCCGAAACGCCATTTCCATTTGCAAAGGGACTTTTGTGAGAGTCTGTGACCCCAGACGCCATTTGCATAGAAATATCCAGGACAGAGTTTCTGATTGAAGAAGGACGTCTTTGGGAATCTCCTGCATAAGGATTTAAAAAAGGAAACTTGTTTACTTGGCGATTAGGGTAAATCTCTCGTGTTTCATCAAATGGTTGAGGAAGGACAATGGGGGAAAGATTTGGGATTAACGGTAAAAAAACGAAGCAAGGGGAAAGGATATGATAAAATTGGATAGAACAAAAATGGGATACCAGATAACGTTATATGTTTTTTTGAAATTTAATATCCTCGAATAACTTTCCTCCCATAAATGAATGTGTGTATCGGTGTTAGGCTGGGTAATAAGCAGTTACGGTAAGTGATTTGTTTTCCTATGTAGCTGTATTGGTTGCTTTATTTAATTTTTTACTCATTCTTTTTCGTCTGTTTTTATCTAGCTTTCCAACTACCCCAAATTTTTTACTTTTTTCATATTAATATTTTCAACCCTTGATCAAGCCCAAATCTTCGGAGTAGTCCTGTGAAGACATCATCATGGTGATAAACATCCTTTTTAACAAACAAAAGCCACCAGGGTATTTTCGCGCAAACTTTTGCTCAGTTTACAGAAGCTTGTGTTCTAACTACGTGTTAATCTGTGGACTTATCATTTATATATTTTAAGAAGTTGTATAGAGAGAGAGAGAGAGAGAGGCCCAGCAGTTAGAACTTACACCTACCACCCCATAAATACAGTATCGTTTCTATTACTTTTTGAGGCAGCCCGTTCCATTGAGGCAATAGAACGATCTGCCAGTTTAAGCAGAGGTTCCGTGGCAGCTTAACGAAGCCGCCGTGAGGCTTAAGGCCTCTTGATAAATAATTGAACAAAAGTTAACATGTTTGAGAATGAATTTTTTTTAAAGGTTATATAACAGAAGGGACCTTATAAAAGTTGAAGGTGCTCATGGAAAAGCTTGCTGTAACAGTATATCTTTACAAATTTACGAAAGGATTCGCAGTAGTACTGAAATAGCGACAGATTTTAATGAACTAATGGAAATTTATCCAACCGATTGCTCCTGATAGCTGATATATACCTGTTTCCGGCTGGGTATTTTCCTTCATCGCCTCACTGATCGGGAATGAGTGTAGCTTGTGTGTTAATACTGTCGTGGCTGAGGTATGATATGGGGCAGTTCTGCTCTCTTATACTCATACCAATGGGATATGAACAACAGAAAATATAAAGTATGAAATGCGATAAAGGACTACGTAACGTATAAAAGTGACATAACACAATAGGAGGAATGACCCAATAAAGGCATTGAGTGCTGAGTGCAACGAAGAACAAGGAACCCAGACAGATATAGTAACTACTCGACCTCTGTGGTCGGTAAGTTAAAAGAACCCTGAACGCCCAAAAGGATTGAAACTATTCTCTTCTTCAGCTATAAAACTGACATCGCTGCTCATTAAAAGTTCCTAAATGCATCAGTTAACTTTCAGCGCATAATAAATCTCTCTCTCTCTTTTTTATTTTTTTATTTTTTGCTAATAATAGAATTTGAAATAGGAAAGATTCGCTTTACCTTAAATCATAGTGTCTATCATTTTACTGCTCCCCCATACATTCAGATATCTCTCACTCTAATAACCATTTACAGTAGGTACCACTGCCACACAGAGAGAGAGAGAGAGAGAGAGAGAGAGAGAGAGAAGATGAGCGGATCAGTACATAAATAAATCAGTCAACTGGCAGCTAACAACCGAGTGAATCATTAGATATATACACCAGTGTAAACTATTATTATATAGATAGATAGAACAAAATCGTACAAAACATGTTTAAACTTTCAGAGAGAGAGAGAGAGAGAGAGATGAGCGGATCAATGCATAAATAAATCGGTCAACTGGCAGCTAACAACCGGCTGGATCGTTTGATATATACAATAACGTATATTATTAGATAGATAGATAGATCGATCGATCGATAGATAGATAGATAGAAAAAATCGTACAAAATAAGATTAAGTTGAAGCAACTTTCAGAGAGAGAGAAGGGAAGGTGAGGGAAGGAAGATGGACGGGGTTGGCTGTGGGGTTTGGGGGGAGAGGGTTGGCGGAGCTTTTTACTGTTGGGTTCTTATCTGTTTCTGGCTAATGGAGTTTTTGCCTCTTGGTACAGGGACAAGTGTCTTTATTCTTTACAATAAATTACGGCACTGGGTGTAATACACTATAGCTAAATCTCTTTCTGATACGAGTGTTCGTTACAGATTTATTGCCAAAAAACGTGCCTGCACTGTCTCTGAAACCCATAGTAGTACGCTCATTATCATACTTTTATCAGCATTCACGATATCTTCCTTATCATTGCTAAATAGCGATATTTATCAATGGAAACTGAACAAATCTTTTACATCTATTAAATGTTTCCCTTTCAATTCGCCAACTCAGGGGATTAAAAAACGTATAAAGCAGGATAGCAACTCTAGCGGTACCCGGGAAATGAAGCTAACTGCGCTTGTGTTTTCCTTATCGGATCCACCATTCGTCCAAGAGGGGAAAAAAAAGTCCGGCGGACTAATATTTTGAGAAGAGCATCGAGACAAGCGGGTAAACATAAATTGGGCCGATGACGTAACTCGCGTAACAACGAGGCAACCAAGCATTTGGCCAATGTTTGTTGTCAAGGTTGGATGGCGTTTAGGGGAGCCTGGTTCGCTGACACCTTGAGAGTTTTTTTTTTTTTTTTCTCTAGGTTTTGCTCTTAAGGAAATTTAATGCCGGGAATGAGATTCATGAAAGCTTACTGGATGGAGAGAGAGAGAGAGAGAGAGAGAGAGAGAGAGAGAGAGAGAGAAAAGTTATAAAACAAAACTGGAACAAAGACTTCATTTGCCCTGATAACTAAAATGATAGGTAACCGTGAAATCTAACCGTAGTAATTTTTTAATGCTTTTTTTTTTACTTAGAAAAATGACTGAATACATATAAGGAAACAATGCATAATGGCCGCGAGTCATTATGCATTGTTTGTTCGAGAGAATTATATCCATAAGTACTTAGTACTTGAAGATGATCTCTTTAAATTTCATGGTATAGCCATGTTGGTTATATTAATGACAATGATTATAATTGATATTGTTGCATCTTCTATAAAAGTTATACGTTAATTATATAAAATTTAGGCCTATATTCTTGGTGAATTTTTTCTTCAATAATATATGATAATGTAAGGAATGTTGTACAAAAGAATTTAAACATTCTTCAAGCATGAAGTAATGTGTGCCACATCTAATGGAAATTTGATTACGTAATAAGAGCCTGCAGGATACATAGTACATGATAACCAACAATAAGAGTTAACCAGGTACCAAATAGTTATCGTGAACTAGATAATAGTCATCTAATTTGTAATGATATGTGATATCTGTTTCTGAAGCGATAAGCTGAATCATAATTATCTATTTGACCTAACACATTGAAGCCAATATGTTTTTTACGTGGATAAATAGAGCTATAAATTTTGTAATGCATTTGCCAGTTTCTAGATGTCACTAAAACAACCTGTTTAAACTGCAGTTGTTTGGTTTCGAGTTATTTATCAGTGTTCAGGAAGAGAGAGAGAGAGAGAGAGAGAGAGAGAGAGAGAGAGAGAGAGAGAGAGAGAGAGAGAGAGAGAGAGAGAGAGAGGTGGGGTGGGGAATGGGGTGGATATTTAATGAAAGGTTTCCCTTTCTCCAACCTAGGTTACGACCCAAGACAATCGATTATACCAACCGAGTACTTGAATCACAGCTCAGGTTAGCAGAGATAATTTGACGCAGGCTCCACTGAGAGACGGGAATGCTACCATGTACAGCACAACCATGTGAGAGAGAGAGAGAGAGAGAGAGAGAGAGAGAGAGAGCGCGGCCAAAAGGTCACTATCATTAAGTTTTTCAGTCTCCCGACCGAATCTGTATAAAACTGAGATTAATTGGAGAGGAAATATAATAAAACTCCGTTATATTGCATCCGCTGGGACTCGGTTATATATGAATAAAAGAAAAAGCGAATTAAAATGGGCATACTCAGATTGAGATTTTTTGCGATAAAAATCATGAAACCTTTCTAGCCACCCAACAGAGAACCTGGATCCCAGATGTGAAAAATAATGTAAATTCTGGGAAAGAAAGAAAAAAAAGTTAAATAATTGTAACAGTGCCAATGTACATACCGTATATTTTATTTATATTTTATATCTCGCTGTTATCTCCTTATATATATGTGTGTGTGTGTATGCGTGCATGTATATATATATATATATATATATATATATATATATATATATATATATATATATATATATATATAAACATACATACATACATAACATACGAGTATACATATGCCCTTCTAGTCCTTGGAGTTTTGACACTAGCCTCTTCAGCAAGACGGCGCAGGCTTGATTGGAGAGAGTGACAGAGCAATTTAAACCCGTTTCATTAAAATGTCATAGTGTCTTGTGTACCGAGGCCATGAATTCAATGCCGTGGAAATTTCTGAGGAGTTACTTAACGAATGGGACTTGGCCAGCAACATACCAAACAGAAAATATATGACATGCATACAAAATATTCATTCATAGTAGTTACTGATAAGTAATTCACCCTTAGCGCTATAAAAATTAAGTTTTAATGTGATTTTTTATTATAAATGGATGTTGGCTGTTAGGATGAGTCTTATTAATATGCTTTATGATTGTTTATTTTTTACAGCAGTGATGATGCGGCTGGACCCCAAAACATCGCTTAATAAAGCTCTGCTAATCACCCAGAAAACGTCTCCTATTCCTCCTAATGAATATATCTTCCATGCCTGCTGTTTTCCATATTATATTATATATATATATATATATATATATATATTGATATTAATATAATATTAATATATACAATATAATTATATATATTATATATATCATATTTATATATATATTGTATATATATATAACATATATATATATATATATATATATAGATATATTTTTGATATATATAGTATATATATATGTTGTATATATGTGTATGTGTGTGTGTGTTTGTGTGTGTGAATGTTTTTATGTGTGTAGTACTTTGGAGTATCTGCTGAATATGCACATAACATAAATTAACTTTGGAGGTACCGCCACATGCCAATTCTTTTGATTCAGGATGAAAGGCTATTCGTAGTTATTTGCATGAAGTTTCTGTAATAAAGATAAAAGCGCTGCTTAACATACAAAAGGCTTCGATGATATGGTTAGATTTTACAGCAACTTGATGCACTGCGATGAAGGATTTCATTCATTTGTCTTTCATTGTCGAAGTGGTGTGCACTGGATGTCACTGAACTCGAGCTGTTTGTTATTCAGTAAAGTGAACTCGAAAAAGATGGCTTTTTATCCTCGCATGCTTGATCTCTTTTCAGTATGTGTGAGGAAAAAATGCAGAAAGAGCGATAAAGGGAGGAAAAAATGCAGAAAGAGCGATAAAGGGAGGAAAAAATGCAGAAAGAGCGATAAAGAGACCAAAAAAGACCCAATGCAGGATTTTTGTAAAGAAATAAAAGAACACATGAAAAATACGCTAGTAAAAGAGATTAAAGAAAATAGGAGTAGAAAAGGAACGTATAAAAATGAGGATAAAGAGGCCATTCGCTTTTTTTTACCCTCTGAAAATATCACCTGAAACTATTGGGTGAGAGCCCCTGGAAGAATTATTGTAATACCCTGAGATAATCTCCCACGGATACATCCTTCTCGTACAGTGTGCCGTGTGGGACACACTTTAGATAGCAGCATCTATCTGGCCCTCCTAGCTGCGCTGCTTTCTGCCTTTTACTTTTCATCCGTTGTTTTCAGCCCTTTCCCGTTAGCTGTCCAGCTTCCTTAACCTGATTCAAGAATTAAGAAGTGCTAGTTGTGCGGCAGTCTTGTTCCGAATACTAATTTCTCTATTGGTTCAGCTGGATCC
>NC_061100.1:5470180-5492076 GCF_015104395.2 Macrobrachium nipponense
TGACTGCTCTCTTCAAGTTTATGGCACAAGCCTCTACTTCTAAATGACAGCTACCGTAGTATTCACCTTTATGGTTAGGCTGCCTACTACGTAATGCTCTCTTTGCCCTTTGGCTTCTAGGAGTATGAGGTATCGTTAAATCCTAACTCTTACGAAGTCTAATTAACCTTTTATAAGATAACCCAAATTAAACAAGTAATGAATTAGACTTCTTTGTTCATTTGAATTAGACCACAATGAAAACTGTCCCTGACCTTTATCGTGATGTATAGTTGAAAAGAAAGGTAATTAATGATAAATGGATATTTTTAATTAAGCTTAATCACTGCCTAATGAACCTATTGTATTCTTAATATGATTATTTTCTTTTTAATTATATAAGGTTGCATTGGCTGTACGTAAAAACCGTATTCAAATGTTGGAAGTGAACAAGGAAGTGGCATCAGTATTTACACTCATTTGAATGAAGCTACTAAAAAAGGGTAAAAGCCTTAAAATTTCAGAAATAATTTTTAAATGAAAGTAAATTTATGTTTAAAACTACTTTTGATTAAATCATCGTTATTTTATTTTGTGACCCATTTTCCGTAAGACTTGCAAAAATAATGAATGATATTCAGAGGTCGTGAAGATGACAAAACGAAAAAGAAAAAGTAATTGCATTGCGAATATATATATATATAATATATATATATATATATATATATATATATATATTATACATAATATTTATATATATATATATATATAAAATTGTATTACAGCTCAGTATAAGATGATTCTTCTTGTTATTGTCTACGTACCATCAGGAGTTGTATATCTCCTTGGCAATGGGAGAAGAGCTTGTATAGAAGGCAATTTCTTCCCTTTGCTTTTCTTTATTTTTTGTCCTTTATTTATAAATGTATCTCAATGGCAGTCTGAAGAACAGTTACACAGCAATATTTTCAGTGACCTTAGTCATCATTACCGACATCATATACAAAGAGAAACAGTTTTTAATTTTCCTTATTGTCCCATTTCACAGACCTCATGATAACTCGATGAGAAGGATGGACCTCAAAGAATAACCCATTACATGATATGCACGGTACATACTGGAATATAGATCCATTTTGGTAAATAATCGTTAACGCTTGACAGCAATTATTCTTCATTAAAATTAATAGTCGTTTGTATCCCTTGTCTGGATCTTTCTCCACAGTGATGAAACATCCTGTTCACGCTACATAAGGCGGAGTTTTTGTTTGAAAAAAACGGTTCCTTTGATATATTATTTTACCTCCTTTGGTTGAATATATTTACCTCTGTCATTTCTCCGTGTAATGCTAAGAAGAAATACCGGTGCGAGAAGGAAATGTTTTATTTCGATAGTTAGTAATGGATGATTGAGTGTTTTTTTATGGCTTCAAAAACCTTGTGATAAGCGATACATGTCATGCTTATTAATACTTCAAAGAGAAAGTTACACTGGAAGAATACTTTGTAGATTTAACTTTTTCTGAATTATATGATCCTTCAAATAGTTAGGTCTTAAAGATAATTATGTACAACAGTTTAATGTATCTTTTGGACTGCAGGAAATTATTTGATTTAGTACACATTGTCATTTTAAGACTAAGACACCTCTTCTAGATGTATTCCTTATAAATGAACGAACAATTACATGTAAATCTCATAACGAAGACAAAGAAAAGACATTCATTTCCTTGTGTAATTCTCAATATCTAATTACGTCCGTGGGACCCTTACGATATTTTATTTCAACCAAGTTGATTTATGGTGCTCATCTATTAAAATGCCCATGATGTAGCATTCAGCTGATAGGAGAGAGAAAGAGCGGAGAGGAGAGAGAGAGAGAGAGAAGAGCGCGCATTTTAAATTGTGGGACTTTTTTTCTTTAAAATTTCAAAATCAGGCCGTGTTGGTCAAAGACAATAATATGATTAGTTGTGGTTTCTTTTAGCGTAAAAAGTATCTTTATTGCAAGTGTTTTTAAAAGAAAAGAGAGCATATTGTATGTTGTGTTGCTAACCATATTTACTCAGAAATATATGGCATATTTCGAGGTTTTCAATTTTTTGTAATATAAATAAAAAAAAGGAAAAATCCGTAAGAAAAGCTGCCACCCGAAAAATGACGTCACAGGCGCAAAACGTGTGGGGTTGGGGACAACATTGTCACCGATAGCAAGACTACAGAATGAATAGAAAGATCTACAGCAAAATTTTAGTTTTGTGGGTGATAATAGGAATATGGTACTGTATTCTCTGATTAATTTAAGTATATACGTGCTTTCTCATACAATTAAAAGCTCCTCGATTTCATGTATCGGGGTTTTTATGTAGTCAAGGTCAGCCATGAAGAATATAACACTCCAAATCTTGAAATTTAATAGCGTAAAGCACAAGGATTTCCTTGCATATTACACACATTGTTATACATGCAAGAGCGGGCGAACACCGGGTTTATTATAATGAGAAACAGCAAATTCCATTTGTCGGACCGTTGTAAGCGTTGCATAGGATCATCCAGGGCATTTGCATCCTGCAAACGGCTTTATATTATCTCCCTCGCGAGCATTTGGTGGCATCTCCAGACCTCCACTCTGTCGGCTTCTGTTTGTGAAGTTGCACTTCGATATCGGGCTATCAAACTATATCTTCTAATCATAGGTAAGAAAACTGTGATAAAAGCACACGACAAGCAAGTTGCAAATCAAATTCGGTTTAAGGTTTAATGTATCTTTATACCCCGAAGAACAATTAAAAGTCGGCCAAGTCACTAGCGAAGGATTCGCATAGGAAAAGGAATGAACTTGTAGGGTGTGCCTGCACAAAGGAATAAATTGCAGCTGAATTTTCTTTCCAGGGTCTCATTTACATCAAGCGTTAGAACATTCCACGGTGTAGGAAGTGCTGAAGGTGGGATTTGTGGGGCAGTTTTGCTGCAACTGCTCTTGAAATGGTGGAATCATTCTGAGGGAAATGGAGTCGATGGGTAGTTTTTGGGGACGCTCAACATCCCATTATGCAGTTATATTTTGCGTAAATGACTGAAATACCTGTGTTTCTATCTCTGCCACCTGATTCATATTAGGTGTATATGTAGTTCCCTTATGACTTGTTTTCAAACCTTGGGCTGTGCGATAACCGTTGTGCTATGATCTTCCTTAAATGACTGAAATATCTGTTTTGCTATTTCTGCCTCCTGAATCATATCAGGTGTGTGTGGTTCCCGTATTCCTTGCTCTCCAACCTTGGGCTGTGGTGTAACATCTGCGCTCTGACCTTCCAAAGCTTAAGAGTTATGTAGCTTTGGCTAGAGGATACACTTAGACATTCCTTGTCCTGTCCTTGCATGTTTGTTTGACAGGTTTATTTATTTACGTCTTCGTTTGCATATTTATTTACTGTCCAGATTCTCTTCGCAGTTCTCTTCTGTATTTGAGACAATTTCATATACGTCAGTAGAAGCTTGTTCCATGATAACAGTAATTATAATGATTATAATAAATAATGTCTGAGGTAAACGCATAAACGTTAGAAATTTAATAAATATGTCGTTTGTGTAAAGAGAAGGATCAGTGTTGTCGATTTTAATTAATGCAAATTCCTTCTCTCTCTCTCTCTCTCTCTCTCTCTCTCTCTCTCTCTCTCTCTCTCTCTCTCTCTCTCTAAGATTCTTGTTCTTTCCATTCCGTCAATGGAAGGATTAGAGCAGTTTAAAGGGGAGGGGAGAGAAAGACAATTTCAGACTCGGGACGCAGTTTGAAGTTTGAGTAGATGGTTTTGAGAATTATATTTTTTCTCTGTAGCCATGACTGCGTTTAAGAGACAGGAAAAGAGAAGAAATTCACTACACTACTTACTACTTCCAACTCGCTACGTCTTATCCTTGTCAACATCTCTTCCACTGGCATATTTCATGCTCTCCTCGCACCGAGGAGGTGGGGATATTCATTAAAACGGGAGCGAACCATGTTGAGATTCAATGACGGGACGATATAAAAGGTAACATTTTAAAAATAAACCTTCATTTCATATATCTCTTTCATTAATCGTTCATGCGCTTAAGTTTAAGAAATGATACTCAAATATAGTATATATGAAATGCATTTACACACATACACACACACACACACATATATATATATATATTCATTGAATAGAATGGCTTTCTCACTGTTAATCAGCTTTTTTGAAATTGCTTCATATTTTCTAATTATTTTCTTTACTTCATTGTTCAGGTTACTAATGGACACATAATGGGGTTCTTCCATTTACTCCAGTATTTTTACACGCGACAGCTGTTTCGTCAGCCTAAACGTATTGACGTTATCAAGCGTACTGATACAAATATGTTGTTGTTTAAGATTAAGCTGGCGTTTGTGCCAGCACGGGCTCTTGCTCACAAGAGCAGCCCGTATACATACAAATATGAGCCTACATGCGTGTGTTTTTGGACGTCATGAGGACGGAAAGGTAGTACAATTGCCAGAAACCTAGTTTTAAGTATTTACAAAAGACTATGGTGAAACAAAAAATAAGACAAATAAATAAATATGTTAACAACAGAAATTATATAAAAAGTTGAAAGTAAGTTATTATATACACATTATACATAAATATATATTAATTACATATATGTTTAATTCACTGAATGTCATGTGCGCTCCTGTCCACCGTGTGGTGGTTTTGTTCCACGCGGTTGAAGGGCTGCCTCCTACATGAGGGCAAGGATCGGTCTGCCTCACATTGGATGTTAAGGTTGGGGCGTTGCATGGCGATGCTGACTGCTTCTGATATCCTTGGTTTCTGTGGACAGAAACCAAGGAACCATTCATCAGCACTTTGTGGATACCCACAATAAAAAACCATCCTTACAAGAACTTCTCACAAACACCAAAATAATACACAAGGAAGGCAACTACAATCGTTTATTGATATCAGAAGCAGTCAGCATCGCCATGCAACGCCCCAACCTTAACATCCAACGTGAGGCAGACCGATCCTTGCCCTCGTGTAAGAGGCAGACCTTCAACCGCGTGGAACAAAACCACCACACGCGGACAGGAGCGCACACTGACATTCAGTGAATTAAACATATAAGTAATTAATATATATTTATGTATAATGTGTATATAATAACTTACTTTCAACTTTTTATATAATTTCTGTTGTTAACATATTTATTTATTTGTCTTATTTTTTGTTTCACCATAGTCTTTTGTAAATACTTAAAACTAGGTTTCTGGCAATTGTACCTTTCCGTCCTCATGACGTCACAAAACGCGTGTAGGCTCATATTTGTATCATACGGGCTGCTCTGTGAGCAAGAGCCCGTGCTGGCACAAGGCCAGCTTAATCTTAAACAACAACATATTTGTATCAGTACGCTTGATAACGTCAATACGTATAGGTTGACGAAACAGCTGTCGCGTGTAAAAATACTGGAGTAAATGGAAGAACCCCAGTATGTGTCCATTAGTAACCTGAACAATGAAGTAAAGAAAATGATTAGAAAATATGCAGCAATTTCAAAAAAGCTGGTTAACAGTGAGAAAGACATTCTGTTCAATGAATGTTGTATCCGTGAAAAATTGTGCCCTAGAAGTATTACATATATATATATATATATATATATATATATATATATATATATATATATATATATATAGAGAGAGAGAGAGAGAGAGAAGAGAGAGAGAGAGAGAGAGAAGAGAGAGAGAGAGAGAGATACCTTAAAAATCTTAATGGGTTTTGTAAACTAACAAATACTGGGATGTTTGCATCGTCTCCAAAAATTTAAAATAATTCCATTTAGATGGGTTCTCTGTACTTGTAGAAGAGGGAGATAATTTCCCTGAACATATCCTTAAAAGTCAGGCCTTATAGTTCGTTTCGTGTGGAAATGAAGAAATTGTATATTTCATATACTATGTTATGTTGAGAAGTGTTGCTATATGATTTTCCAAGCAATTCATTTCCCCTCATACCAGTGTGCTGGGATTCAAAGAGATAAGGTCATTTTTGCTGACATATTATGCAGAATAACCTCTCCTAATTCTTACAATCAGTGATGCACTGAATTTTTATGAATAGGTTCCGTTTGATCTTGTAGTCTGGATATATTAAAAAATCTCTGCTTCGAATGGCATTCTAAATTCAAAGCTTTGTTCACCTTTGAACTATTCGGTTAACAAGACTAATACGAAGAATGCGTTTTGTTTACTGGATTTGAACTTATTTTCTTATCAGTCTTCTGTATATTTATTTGGAATATTTTAAGGATATTTCAGAAAACTTTCTGGAATCATACTCCCTTTGCACTTGCTGTTGGATTCTCTATCTTTGAATGACATACCTATTGCAACTGAGATTTATAAAGAGAAGTGGTATTATTAAAATAAAGAATGCCCAGCCCAGTGTTATTTTTAATAGAGAAGAATTTTAGTAAGACCAGATAAAGCAATGTACAAAAATAAATTCTGTTCCATATATTTAGAAAAAATGAGTAAGTTAAATTTGTCAAGTCAGTTGAACTGAGACCAAAACTAATTTAATTAATTCTATATTTAAGTGAAGAATTATGATTTAGACCATACTGATTGGATGTCAACTGAATTCAATAATTTCAGTCAGATATATCCAGGACCAAATGAGTAGATGCAGGAAACTAATTTCGTTTTATGAAACGAGTAAAATGTACAAAAATGAATTCGGTTCTTCATCTGAAAGACCAGCGAGATGATAAATAAATCAATTCACCATTAACTATGCAGAGCAAACTGATTAAGCGTGGAACAAAAAAATTCGGTTCTATGGAAGCAGGGCGAATTGAGTATATTCGTATGTAAGATATAAAATCAATATATTTAAAGTAAATGAAATAATTTCTGATCTAAACAGCAAAACAAATTGACTTCGTGTAAAGTAAATCAGTTCAATTCTGTGTGAAACTAATTTAATGGCTAAATCGGCAATAATTTTTCTTAATTATATTTCATCAAGTGAAATGTGGATGTGATTACATCTTAACGACTCTGTGATATGTTGATTTCCTACTTTTTTCTTCTTGATTGCCATAGGTAATAAAAATCTATCTATTTACACAAGTGTAGGTAGTTGTAAAAGGCAACAACAATCTGGTTCTTTCTTCATGTACTTTTGTTCCTCCTCTTCGGTATCTGTATTCTCATTGTCTATTTCATTATTGAGACATACGTTTTTTCGTGTAACTATTGATCCTCTGGTGTGAAGAAGCATTCTCATTATATTTTATTCTCGCTAATTTATGTTCGTGGTAAAATGCCTTGATTTTCCTTCATTTTTTTTAAATTGTCTTTTTTAAGAGGTAAATATTGAGAGTCTCATATATTTCTTCTCATGTGTTTTGAGTCCAATGACTGAGTGAAGGTTTGAAAGGTGGTTGTGGGTTGCATCCTTTGCACCACAAGGATTGGTTTGATATAACAGGTGAATACAATGAACTTATGCCTCAGTTAACGGCCATGTCATATCTTTGAGCCCTTCCTACTCGTATGAGATGTACACGGGCATTCTTGAGTTACTGCTTCATATTCCTCTATGGATACTTTTTTTTTTTCAGTTGAATTTTTTTTTATAACAATTGAGAATGGTGTCCTTTGTAACAAATAACAGTCCTCCTGTTTATGATTATGAGAGGAAATGGAGAATATTTTACATGTGGGCATGACAATTTCATGTGTCCGTATTCTGTGTTACGATACTGCATTAACGTGAATCTACACTTACCTCCCAAATGACACATAGTCAGGAATGTCAGAGCAATTACACGTTAGTAGAAAGCTTCCATTGATAGCTTGTAATTCAAATGTTTCATGTACCTTTGAACGGCATTGGCCCAGTTTTTTTTATGTGAAACTCTCATAGTTCCCGGGAATAGCTTTCTCTCCTCATCTTGTGACAGGATTTGTGAGGGGGAGACTTATCCATATTTCTGTTTTGAGACTTTTTCGTTTTAGATTGTCTTTAGGGATTGTACCAAGGGCTGACGTTCATTGGTAGGAATTCAGTTGCTTTGGTCTTATTTGTAGCTCCTCTCTATTTTGTGACAACAAACCATAGTGGGGAGACGCTTTACCTTATAGTCCTCTTTCGCATCCTGTGGAATGAAGTCATATGAGCCAACATTAAAGTTGTCAGTAATGAACACTTTTGTTCCCTAACTAGAACCACTGACAGAGTGCTTATTACATTGGATAGAAACGACGCGGACAATGATTATAGGCAAAGGATCGTGCCGGTTATTAAAGTGGATGTAGAAGGAGGAACAAGAAGGATAAATAAGAAAAGAATGAAAAAAAGGATGGCGAATTGGTAAAGAAAATTATGTGAGAGAACGGTCTCGTGCGGGATAAGTCGTGAGGAAAATAGAATATGGCAAAGGGTTAGAGGGGAAACGATAATTAGGAAAACTGGGTGAAAGGGAAAGGAATTCAGGTTAGGGGGACGATCGCTAGTGATCCTAAAGAGAGAGAGAGAGAGAGAGCTGCCCTATATTTTTAAAGTATACCTTTTAACAGACAAATCATTTTGTATTCAAAATTATTTTGCCTAGTTCAATTCGAAGGTTCCACCTGAGATCACTCTCATCTGCTTCGTATTTTGCCACTTGTCTATTTTTTTTTTCGTATCCTTGAGAGAGGGAGACTTCAAGATATTATATGTTGTGTCTTTCCCTTTGGCTTATTTTAAAATGGTAATCTTTATGTTTCATCTTAGTTTTTTGATAATGATTCATTTTGAAATACTCAGTGAATATTTTTTGTTGAACTGACGGTGATATTTGTCGTGGTATATTGAATATTCTTCGAATACTGCTAATGGTTATTTTCCGGTCAAAGGACTTATTAAAATAGAATTAATGTTGATCCTAATGTTTTTCGGGTGGAAAAGATGCAATTTTATTCAACTATAAACGTAAAATAGAAATGAAGGCAAAAGATTTTGTTTTATCAAACTATTAAGCAACGTAGCGAACAAATGAGAGAAAACCTCTCTTTAATCCACCTCATGGAAGCGTAAAGAGACTATAATTAGAAGCATGAATATTCATTTGATGAAGAAACTTAAACACGACCTGTTTATGTTCAAAATTACTTATTATAGTACAAGAAGGATATCGTTCATGGTACGATCTCAAACAATAGTTTTTATTTGTTCAGTTATTATATTATTATTGTGCTGAATTTGCGCTGTGCATAAATAATTTTAATGAGCATTCGTATTCGGTTCAGATGACACAGCTAATTTAGTGTTCATCGCGTGGCCATAGAAAGATTTTGTTTTTTAAATTTTTTGTCAATCGGTGGGGGCAATATTTATGCGTTTCTGTATCTTTATATCGCTTTACCAAGATATTTTTTTCCTGTTAACGGAAGGCTTTTGAATTCATCCTTCATCATCAAGTAGTACAAAAAAAATCTTTGTGGTGTATTTATCAGTAACAACATTTTGAAGTATTATTTGACTCCGAGACTTTCTCAGCATGGTTGGTCGCTCTCTCTCTCTCTCTCTCTCTCTCTCTCTCTCTCTCTCTTCTTCTTCTTCTTCTTCTTCTCCTTCTTCTTCTTCTTCTTCAGTGACTAGCCTTGAGTGTTCATAACACCCGTCAGGCCAGTCCATCCCATATTTACTTTGTGAACAAAACAGGCAATCTCGGATTACAGACCTCAGTGAAGCGTTCTCTTTCCTTGCTGATAACGTTGGAATTTTTTATTTAATTTATTTTTTTATTCTATTTCATTTCATCTTTCTATGATTTATATTTTCTCTTCGGGACTGGGCTACTGAAGGAATTTGGTGGCCCATCCAGAGAAAAGTAAATGGGAGAACTTCTTTTGTTTCTCAATATACATTTGCGCAGTACTAAATTCGTTTTCCTTTATGTGCAATCGAATGTGTATTCAGTACATAGTAACTAGGAATTCTTTTAGAAAAACTTGTCGTTACCTCTCCATTTTGTTTTAAGGACTCATTCCCTCAATTTCGTTTATTTCATAATTGAAGACCTTGTACTATTTTTTCATATATTTCACATCCTCGCCTGTAACTTATTTTCACACCTTTGTGTACTTTCAGTTTAGGACAAATATTTTTTCCATCGAATATAAAATATTGTCGGTTTTAAAAGCTATCATTTTTTTAAAAAAGGTAAAAATAATATTTGCCCTTTTTTAGGTTGTTCGAGTGTGGGGAAGCATTTTTCAATGTTTTTTATAATGAAATCATCCTTCTGTTTTATTACCACCGCGGAATATTTTTTTCCATTTCAACCATTTTTTGACGATGTGACTGCAGGGATCGAAAAAACAATTCGTAATCATAGTCGGAGAGAGAAAAGAGATATAAAAACGATAAAGGTTAAATGATGTGAACTGAATAACAAAGAAAAGAGACGGGAAAAAGGAAATGTAAAGAACAGAGAAAGAGAGAGAGAGAGAGAGAGAGAGAGAGAGAGAGGTGGATGGGTGGGGGGGGGGGGGGGGGGGGGTTGGTAGAACTATATAGACGTTTTTACCCTCTAGAATCCAGATGCAGTTTGGGAAAATTGATCCTGGTTGAGCAAGAAGTGTCTGAAAGAAAGATATTTCCAAATATTTGGAAAAATGAGAAAATCAGAATGAAGAAGAGACGTATTTTACCTAATTGTGGGGCTAATATATTCTTAAGTATATATGGTTTATAAAGTAAATATACGCAACCACACAACAAATATGTATGTTATATTATATATATATTATATATATATATATATATATATATAAGTCAATCACATTACCGTGATTCATATACATATATCGAACTACAAATGTCCTTTTAATTTAATATAATTCGCTCTACCTCGGAATTAAGATATTTTCATATATGCTAACCGAGGAGGAATTTATTAAGCGATAATAGAATTGGCGATCGGCAGGCGCGAACCAGCGACTCCCAATTCCAGGAGTGGCAGTGAAGCCTTAAACACCCCCCGACACCACAAGAGATATAAGTTCCATGCCGCCTCCCACCTGAAATACCTTTCGCGCGCACAGGTATTTTTTGTTTCGGTGGCGTGGTAGTGTGCTTTTGCCCCGCAACGTAGTCATCATATAAGTCTATCACATTACCGTGATTCAATATCATATATCGAACTACAAACTGTCCTTTAATATCTAATTCTATTATCGCTTAATAAAATTCCCCCTCGGTTAAGCATATGATATATATTAATTCCCAGGTAGAGCGAATTAGATATTAAGGACATTAGTAGTTTCTTAGATATATATATATATATATTATATATATATATATATATAGATATAATGTATATATATATATATATTATATATATATATATATATATATATATATATACATATAGATATATATATACTATATATATATATATCATATATAGATATATACCATATATATATATATATACCCATACTATATATATATATATATATATATATATATATATATATATCTATATATAGATATATATATATATATAATATATATAATATATACATATATTATATATATATTTCTATATATATATATATATCATACATATATATATATATATATATATATAATATATATAGTATATATACTATACGTATATACTATATATATATATATATATATATATATATATATATATATATATATATATATAGATATATATATATATCACGTATATATATATATATACTATATATATATATATATATCATATAATATATATATATATTAATATATATATATATACTATATATATATATATATACATATATACTCATATCTATATTCATATATATATCTATATATATATATATATTATATTACATTATATATATTATATATATATATTATATATATATATATATATATATATATATATATATATATATACCATATATATATATATTTATATATAGTGTATATACTATATATATATATATAGTATATATATATATATATATATATATATATATATATATATATATAGTTTAACATATCATACTACTCAGCAACGTACAAATGCTTATGTGAAAGTATCGATCCTCACCAGAAGGCCCTTAAGCATTCGTCACTTGGAAGTCATTTCACGGAGCAATAACATTTTTGAGGAAGTGGAAAGGCCAGAGAGAAGTCGCTTCGAACTTGAAGCCGCAACGAGGCCGAAACGCCATTTCCATTTGCAAAGGGACTTTTGTGAGAGTCTGTGACCCCAAGACGCCATTTGCATAGAAATATCCAGGACAAAGAGTTTCTGATTGAAGAAGGACGTCTTTGGGAATCTCCTGCATAAGGATTTAAAAAAGGAACTTGTTTACTTGGCGATTAGGGTAATCTCTCGTGTTTCATCAAATGGTTGAGGAAGGACAATGGGGGAAAGATTTGGGATTAACGGTAAAAAAACGAAGCAAGGGGAAAGGATATGATAAAATTGGATAGAACAAAAATGGGATACCAGATAAACGTTATATGTTTTTTTGGAAATTTAATAATCCTCGAAAACAATAACTTTCCTCCCATAACAAATGAATGTGTGTATCGGTGTTAGGCTGGGTAATAAGCAGTTTACGGT
Organism: Macrobrachium nipponense; assembly: GCF_015104395.2. NCBI lineage: Eukaryota > Metazoa > Arthropoda > Malacostraca > Decapoda > Palaemonidae > Macrobrachium > Macrobrachium nipponense. The sequence goes on from NC_061100.1 coordinate 5,482,811, forward strand.
AAGTGATTTGTTTTCCTATGTAGCTGTATTGGTTGCTTTATTTAATTTTTTACTCATTCTTTTTCGTCTGTTTTTTATCTAGCTTTCCAACTACCAAATTTTTTACTTTTTTCATCATTATTAATATTTTCAACCCTTGATCAAGCCCAAATCTTCGGAGTAGTCCTGTGAAGACATCATCATGGTGATAAACATCCTTTTTAACAAACAAAAGCCACCAGGGTATTTTTCGCGCAAACTTTGCTCAGTTTACAGAAGCTTGTGTTCTAACTATCGTGTTAATCTGTGGACTTATCATTTATATTTTTAAGAAGTTGTATAGAGAGAAGAGAGAGAGAGAGGCCCAGCAGTTAGAACTTACACCTACCACCCCATAAATACAGTATCGTTTCTATTACTTTTTGAGGCAGCCCGTTCCATTGAGGCAATAGAACGAGTCTGCCAGTTTAAGCAGAGGTTCCGTGGCAGCTTAACGAAGCCGGCCGTGAGGCTTAAGGCCTCTTGATAAATAATTGAACAAAAGTTAACATGTTTGAGAATGAATTTTTTTTAAAGGTTATATAACAGAAGGGACCTTATAAAAGTTGAAGGTTGCTCATGGAAAAAGCTTGCTGTAACAGTATATCTTTACAAATTACGAAAGGATTCGCAGTATGTACTGAAATAGCGACAGATTTTAATGAACTAATGGAACTTTATCCAACCGATTGCTCCTGATAAGCTGATATATACCTGTTTCCGGCTGGGTATTTTCCTTCATCGCCTCACTGATCGGGAATGAGTGTAGCTTGTGTGTTAATACTGTCGTGGCTGAGGTATGGATATGGGGCAGTTCTGCTCTCTTATACTCATACCAATGGGATATGAACAACAGAAAATATAAGTATGAAATGCGATAAGGACTACGTAACGTATAAAAGTGACATAACACAATAGGAGGAATGACCCAATAAGGCATTGAGTGCTGAGTGCAACGAAGAACAAGGAACCCAGACAGATATAGTTAACTACTCGACCTCTGTGGTCGGTAAGTTAAAAGAACCCTGAACGCCCAAAAGGATTGGAAACTATTCTCTTCTTCAGCTATAAAACTGACATCGCTGCTCATTAAAAGTTCCTAAATGCATCAGTTAACTTTCAAGCGCATAATAAATCTCTCTCTCTCTTTTTTATTTTTTTTATTTTTTGCTAATAATAGAATTTGAAATAGGAAAGATTCGCTTTACCTTAAATCATAGTGTCTATCATTTTAACTGCTCCCCATACATTCAGATATCTCTCACTCTAATACCATTTACAGTAGGTTACCACTGCCACACAGAGAGAGAGAGAGAGAGAGAGAGAGAGAGAGAGAGAAGATGAGCGGATCAGTACATAAATAAATCAGTCAACTGGCAGGTAACAACCGAGTGCAATCATTAGATATATACACCAGTGTAAACTATTATTATATAGATAGATAGAACAAAATCGTACAAAACATGTTTTTTAAACTTTCAGAGAGAGAGAGAGAGAGAGAGAGAGATGAGCGGATCAATGCATAAATAAATCGGTCAACTGGCAGCTAACAACCGGCTGGATCGTTTGATATATACAATAACGTATATTATTAGATAGATAGATAGATCGATCGATCGATAGATAGATAGATAGAAAAAATCGTACAAAATAAGATTAAGTTGAAGCAACTTTCAGAGAGAGAGAGGGAAGGTGAGGGAAGGAAGGAAGATGGACGGGGGTGGCTGTGGGGTTTGGGGGAGAGGGTTGGCGGAGCTTTTTTACTGTTGGGTTCTTATCTGTTTCTCGGCTAATGGAGTTTTTGCCTCTTGGTACAGGGACAAGTGTCTTTATTCTTTACAATAAATTACGGCACTGGGTGTAATACACTATAGCTAAATCTCTTTCTGATACGAGTGTTCGTTACAGATTTATTGCCAAAAAACGTGCCTGCACTGTCTCTGAAACCCATAGTAGTACGCTCATTATCATACTTTTATCAGCATTCACGATATCTCTTCCTTATCATTGCTAAATAGCGATATTTATCAATGGAAACTGAACAAATCTTTTACATCTATTAAATGTTTCCCTTTCAATTCGCACACTCAGGGGATTAAAAAACGTATAAAGCAGGATAGCAACTCTAGCGTACCCCTCCCGGGAAATGAAGCTAACTGCGCTTGTGTTTTTCCTTATCGGATCCACCATTCGTCCAAGAGGGGAAAAAAAAGTCCGGCGGACTAATATTTTGAGAAGAGCATCGAGACAAGCGGGTAAACATAAATTGGGCCGATGACGTAACTCGCGTAACAACGAGGCAACCAACGCATTTGGCCAATGTTTGTTGTCAAGGTTGGATGGCGTTTAGGGGAGCCTGGTTCGCTGACACCGGGTTGAGAGTTTTTTTTTTTTTTTTTTTTTCTCTGGAGGTTTTGCTCTTAAGGAAATTTAATGCCGGGAATGAGATTCATGAAAGCTTACTGGATGGAGAGAGAGAGAGAGAGAGAGAGAGAGAGAGAGAGAGAGAGAGAGAAAGTTATAAAACAAAACTGGAACGAACAAAGACTTCATTTGCCCTGATAACTAAAATGATAGGTAACCGTGAAATCTAACCGTAGTAAAATAATAATGCTTTTTTTTTTTACTTAGAAAAATGACTGAATACATATAAGGAAACAATGCATAATGGCCGAGTCATTATGCATTGTTTTTTTGTGTTCGAGAGAATTATATCCATAAGTACTTAGTACTTGAAGATGATCTCTTTAAAATTTCATGGTATAGCCATGTTGGTTATATTAATGACAATGATTATAATTGATATTGTTGCATCTTCTATAAAAGTTATACGTTAATTATATAAAATTTAGGCCTATAATTCTTGTGAATTTTTTCTTCAATAATATATGATAATGTAAGGAATGTGTACAAAAGAATTTAAAACATTCTTCAAGCATGAAGTATGTGTGCCACATCCTAATGGAAATTTGAAATTTGTTACGTAATAAGAGCCTGCAGGATACATAGTACATGATAACCAACAATAAGAGTTAACCAGGTACCAATAGTTATCGTGAACTAGATAATATGTCATCTAATTTTGTAATGATATGTGGATATCTGTTTCTGAAGCGATAAGCCTGAATCATAATTATCTATTTGACCTAACACATTGAAGCCAATATGTTTTTTACGTGGATAAATAGAGCTATAAATTTTGTAATGCATTTGACCAGTTTCTAGATGTCACTAAAAAACAACCTGTTTAAACTGCAGTTGTTTGTTTCGAGTTATTTATCAGTGTTCAGAAGAGAGAGAGAGAGAGAGAGACCTTACAGACCTTACAGACCTTACATCTTGTTCGGGAGGGTTGCCACCCCAGGTCCCTCAGTGTGAGGGCACCTCTAATGTCTACCAGAGAGTTGCTAGTACATCTTCCGGTATATTTTGCATCTTCCAATCTTGATTGGTCTGGGATGCAGTTTAGATATTTGTCGAGCTTATTCTTAAACACATCTACGCTCACTCCTGATATATTCCTCAGAATGAGCTGGCAACGCATTGAATAGACGCTGCATTATCGATGCTGGTGCGTAGTGGATTAATGTCCTGTGTGCTTTCTTTATTTTTCCTGGTATAGTTTTGGGCCACCCTATTAATCTACTCTGCTGCTCTTCTGATATTTTTATTGTTCCATGTATTTTTCTGCTATTCCTTCTATCTGTTTCCATGCCTGAATTATCATGTAGCGTTCTCTTCTCCTTTCTAGACTATATAAAATTTTAAGAATTGTAGTCTTTCCCAGTAGTCTAGGTCCTTAACTTCTTCTATTCTAGCTGTAAAGGACCTTTGACACTCTCTATTTTGTGCAATAATCCTTTGATAGTGTGGGTACCATATCATATTGCAATATTCAAGTGGACTACGAACATATGTTTTATAAAGCATAATCATGTGTTCAGCCTTTTCTTTTGTTTTGAAGTGCCTTAACAACATTCCCATTTTTTTGCTTTACATTTTGCCAACAGAGTTGCTATTTGATCATTGCATAACATGTTCCTATTCATCATCACACCAAGGTCTTTAACTGCTTCCTTCATTATGATGGTCTCATTATTAGGTCCCTTATATGCATATAGCTTTCTTTCTCTGTCTCCATAATTTATTGATTCCAAAATTTATCAGAGTTAAATACCATCCTATTTACCTCTGCCCAATCATATACTTTGTTAAGGTCTCTTTGTAGAAGCGTTCCTATCTTCATCACAAGTAATTTCTCTTACTTATTCTTGTGTCATCTGCGAAACTACTCACTACCGAATCCTTAACATTATTGTCTATGTCTTCAATCATATAACAAACAGTATTGCAGCTAACACCTGTACCTTGCGGCACACCGGATATTACCTTGGCTTCATCCGATTTCTCGTCGTTGTTGCAATAAACTATCTGTTTTCTGTTGTGTAAAAAAATTCTTTTACCATCTTCCTACTTTATCCACGATATTGTGTTTTCTAATTTTAACTTCGCTAATATATTATGGTCTTACTTTATCAAAAGCTTTGCAAAGTCTAAATAAACCACATCTGTTCATTTCCGCTTTTTTATCATATTTTTGAATATGTTTCACGGTGGACTAACAGTTGGGTTTGTGTACTTTTTCCGGGTACGAAACCATGTTTGTCCCTTTATTAAACAAACAAATTATTTTTTATTAAATGTTTCATAATATTTTTTATTTTTCTTCATTACCCTTTCATACACTTTTCATAATATGTGATGTTAGACTCACAGGCCTATAATTACTTGCCTCTAGTCTTGATCCACTTTTGAAAGTAGTGGGGGTAAATATATGCTAATTTGTGCTCATCATATATCGTTGCCGTATCTACACTTTGTCTTAATAATATTGCAAGTGGCTTTGCGATAGAATGAACTACTTTCTTTATTTAACAAAATAGACAGGAATTCCATCTGGCCCTGCAGCAGCTCCATTTTAATTTCATTAATAGCCTGCACAATATCAGCTTCATTAATATCTATGTCAGCTAAATATTCACTATTTTCATCCCTTACTTCTATATCATTATCTTTCATTATCTTATTCTAGGGGTGAATTCTAATCTTTATTAATCGTTCTGCCAGTATGTTGCAAATTTTCCTTTTTTCATTAGTTAATCTCCCTTCAATTCTCATAGGGCCTATTTTCTATTCTTTTTTCTTTTATTCATCTTCTTTCGCATATGAGTATAATAGTTTGGGGTTTTGCTTGATATTTAATAGGGTTTTTTCTTCCAAGTCCTTTTTGTTTTTCATTTTCTTTTGATTGTATAATCTTTTGTTCTGCATTTCTATCTTACTTTTTAGTTCTATAACTTTCCATGGTGCATTTTTTTCTTTTGCAAGACCTTTTTCCATTTTCTGATTTTCTGGAACAAGATCCTTCTGTCTCTTGGTTATGCATGAATGATGATTACTTTTAACTTCTTCGGTATATTATTTTTCCACTATTATCTCCATATTTTATATAATATCTCGTATTTACCCTTATGTCATCACTTACGAAAATGTTATCCCAATCTTTGTTTAATATCTTCATTATTAATTTTTCTGACCATTTTTATTTTATATTTTTACTGTAGAAGTTGTATTTTCCATATCCTTCCCACTTTTTCATTTTTCATTTCTTGCTTTATCTCTATTTTCACTTGCTTTTTTGGAATGAACTGTTAATTCTATGACATTATGGTCCTGAAATACTCGCATTATAAACTATTATTTCTTTAACATAATTCATCTCGTTCACAAATACTAGGTCTAAAGTATTTTCCTTTTCCTTTCTTGTTGGCAGGTGATTTATTTGTTGAATGTTGTATTCTAGTAGCATATCTAATAGCTTTTCAAATTGCCTCTTATCTTCTGCACTACTATTACTCTCTTTTTTATATGTATAAGTACAACCACAATCTCCTATTCGTTCTTCTTTCCATTCTACGAAAGGAAAGTTGAAGTCACCAGATAGGAGAATAGTCCAGTCCTTGTGATTTCTACATATATCATCCAATCAATTATTAAGTCAAACTCTTTAGTATTAGGAGGTCTATATATTACTATGTTCATCAATTTTTTCAGATTCAATTCTACCGCTATTAGTTCACATTCTGAGTTACTATATTTCTCATATATTTTTCCTTGTTTTTTGTCTTCCCATATATTGCGGTCCATTCCCCCCTTGATTCCTATTTTTTGCTATCTGATCTATAAGTTTGGAACCCTTTTATTTGATCATCATTCCCAGTCTCTTGGGAATACCAGGTTTCACTTAATTCATTATATCTATTTTCTTTTCATTTTGGTTAGTTCTTCTAAGTACTCTATTTTTCTTTTTGAGTTACTCGTAACTAAACCCTGCGCATTCATCACTATGATGGTTTGCGTGTTTTCTCCTTCATTTAATACTGGTAGTAATAAGGATTTTTCCCATGTCTCTTTCCTGTTCTGGTATGTTGTTCTTTTTTCATTTCCAGAAATTCTGACATTAAAAAATCCAACTTTTCCATAATATTTGATCTTCCTTCATATAATTCATTCATTTTGTGTCTGAATCTGCAATTTGTTCTCCGTTTCTGCATATCCTCTTGCATAATAAATACAGTTATTATCTCTTTGAGTAGAATTTCGGAGCTGATGCTTTGAAATTTTTTGCTGACACCTCTGCATATCTCATTGGTGGTTTGCTTTTCTCTTTTACCTGATATTCTTGATTTCTCTCTTTATTTGTTTCTTTCTTATTTTGGATTTTATTACTTGGTTGGTTATTTTTATTTGATTATGATTCATGGCTACAGGGTGCATATATTTGCATTTTTTGTCGAACTTACATCCTTTCCTTCTTTTAGGTTTTTACATATTTTTGGATGCAGATCTCTGCAATCATCCCCAGAGAGAGAGAGAGAGAGAGAGGTGGGGTGGGGAATGGGGTGGATATTTAATGAAAGGTTTCCCTTTCTCCAACCTAGGTTTACGACCCAAGACAATCGATTATACCAACCGAGTACTTGAATCACAGCTCAGGTTAGCAGAGATAATTTGACGCAGGCTCCACTGAGAGACGGGAATGCTACCATGTACAGCACAACCATGTGAGAGAGAGAGAGAGAGAGAGAGAGAGAGAGAGAGAGAGAGAGAGCGGCCAAAAGGTCACTATCATTAAGTTTTCAGTCTCCCGACCGAATCTGTATAAAACTGAGATTATTGGAGAGGAATATAATAAACTCCGTTATATTGCATCCGCTGGGACTCGTTATATATGAATAAAAGAAAAAGCGAATTAAAATGGGCATACTCAGATTGAGATTTTTTGCGATAAAAATCATGAAACCTTTCTAGCCACCAACAGAGAACCTGGATCCCAGATGTGAAAAATAATGTAAATTCTGGGAAAGAAAGAAAAAAAAGTTAAATAATTGTAACAGTGCCAATGTACATACCGTATATTTTATTTATATTTTATATCTCGCTGTTATCTCCTTATATATATGTGTGTGTGTATGCGTGCATGTATATATATATATATATATATATATATATATATATATATATATATATATATATATAAACATACATACATACATACATACGAGTATACATATGCCTTCTAGTCTTTGGAGTTTTGACACTAGCCTCTTCAGCAAGACGGCGCAGCGGCTTGATTGGAGAGAGTGACAGAGCAATTTAAACCCGTTTCATTAAAATGTCATAGTGTCTTGTGTACGAGGCCATGAATTCAATGCCGTGGAAATTTCTGAGGAGTTACTTAACGAATGGGACTTGGCCAGCAACATACCAAACAGAAAATATATGACATGCATACAAAATATTCATTCATAGTAGTTACTGATAAGTAATTCACCCTTAGCGCTATAAAAATTAAGTTTTAATGTGATTTTTTATTATAATGGATGTTGGCTGTTAGGATGAGTCTTATTAATATGCTTTATGATTGTTTATTTTTTACAGCAGTGATGATGCGGCTGGACCCCAAAACATCGCTTAATAAAGCTCTGCTAAATCACCAGAAAACGTCTCCTATTCCTCCTAATGAATATATCTTCCATGCCTGCTGTTTTCCATATATATAATAATATATATATATATATATATATATATATATATATATATATATATATATATATATATATATATATAATATATATATATATATATATACATATATATATATATATATATATATATATTTATATATATATATATGTATATATATATATATATATATATATATATATATAATATATATATATATATGTATATATGTGTATGTGTGTGTGTGTGTGTGTGTGAATGTTTTTTATGTGTAGTACTTTGGAGTATCTGCTGAATATGCACATACATAAATTAACTTTGGAGGTACCAGCCACATGCCAATTCTTTTGATTCAGGATGAAAGGCTATTCGTAGTTATTTGCATGAAGTTTCTTGTAATAAAGATAAAAGCGCTGCTTAACATACAAAGGCTTCGATGATATGGTTAGATTTTACAGCAACTTGATGCACTGCGATGAAGGATTTCATTCATTTGTCTTTCATTGTTTCGAAGTGGTGTGCACTGGATGTCACTGAACTCGAGCTGTTTGTTATTCAGTAAAGTGACTCGAAAAGATGGCTTTTTATCCTCGCATGCTTGATCTCTTTTCAGTATGTGTGAGGAAAAAATGCAGAAAGAGCGATAAAGGGAGGAAAAAATGCAGAAAGAGCGATAAAGGGAGGAAAAAATGCAGAAAGAGCGATAAAGAGACACAAAAAAGACCCAATGCAGGATTTTTTGTAAAGAATAAAAGAACACATGAAAAATACGCTAGTAAAAGAGATTAAAGAAAATAGGAGTAGAAAAGGAACGTATAAAAATGAGGATAAAGAGGCCATTCGCTTTTTTTTACCCTCTGAAAATATCACCTGAAACTATTGGGTGAGAGCCCCTGGAAGAATTATTGTAATACCCTGAGATAATCTCCCACGGATACATCCTTCTCGTACAGTGTGCCGTGTGGGACACACTTTAGATAGCAGCATCTATCTGGCCCTCCTAGCTGCGCTGCTTTCTGCCTTTTACTTTTCATCCGTTGTTTTCAGCCCTTTCCCCGTTAGCTGTCCAGCTTCCTTAACCTGATTCAAGAATTAAGAAGTGGCTAGTTGTGCGGCAGTCCTTTGTTCCGAATACTAATTTCTCTATTGGTTCAGCTGGATCC
>NC_061100.1:5492576-5517576 GCF_015104395.2 Macrobrachium nipponense
GTTGCTGTTGTACTGCATAATAAAGTATAACAGATGGTACGTACGATAAAATACAGACTATTGAATATATGAACAGCATGATAACAATTTCTATTAACCCAAAGGCAATTCATCAAGAGATAAATACAGGACAATGGAACACAGAATAATGGTTTGGTAATTAAATGGTATTTACCCATTTAGGCACAAGTATTTGAGGATACAGCCTTGTATTTGTATTTGTAAGAGCAGATCCATCTTGCACCGAAAGAATAGAGCAATTGCAAGGCTCACAAAGAGCCGTTTGTTCAACTTGCTGTAGAATATATTGCGTGCTTGTTAGATGCGAATATCTCTGGGCGAATTATGGCCGGCTTCTTTTGTTAAAGGTCGTTTGCTCTGTAAAGCAGCGGTGATTTGTCATCTCTTGTGTTACCATTCCTGCCTATGTTATAGCCTTAATGCGATATGCAAATAAAGTATTCCTTGCCTTCATAAGTGCATCAATTTTTCTGGGGGAGAAGTTCATTCGGTCCAAAATATGTAAAATGATTTTCGACTGCGTGATGGCTATTATGTATATCCATGGCAAAAGGCTTCATATGAATTAAACATCTTCTGTTGCATATGCAATGGTGTTGCATAACTTTTATATTGTTGAGTGATAGCTCATGGGCGTTAGAAAAAGTAATTCGTTATATTTTCATATATTGAACAAATCCCATCAAGGAAAGAAACAGCATTTTTATTGCTTTTTTTTTCTTTATATGATTTTTTTCTGTTATTTTCTGTTTTGTTGTTTCAAACCTTATGATATATTAGATCCTTTTTCGCCAAAAACAGTGCATTTATGTCCTGTGAACTACGAAAGAATGCAAGATGTCTGACAATATTCATTAACTGATATATTTCGAAGACGTTCGAAACTTTTTTTTTTCTTAAAACGTTCCTTGACTCTGCCCGTTGTAACAGTGAAAGGATATTACTGCCTTAACATTATTCAGGGTGGGGTATCCTCCGGCCAGGGCCATATATCTCACACTAGAAAGGTGGAGTACCGCGCCCGATATCAGGGAATTGCTTTGCACTCTTATTTATCGTCCTAGCATTTCGACCTCTTTCAGAAGTGGGTCTGTACAGTTCGCCTAAACTTAGAGCTTCTAATCAGAGCGTGAAATGCGCTACTACTGAAGTTTAAAAGAAAAAAAAAACTACCAAAGCAAGCACATACAAGAACAGTAGTAAAATTAAGGGTAGCAAACGAAAAAGAAATTAATGTACTAAAAGCATGAAATAAAAGAGAGGGGCACTTTCCTTCGGTATCAACCTCCGAGTCTAGTACCTCAATATAGTGGAAGCCCATCGGGAATCACAGTATAATGTTTTATTAATAATATTATATATATATATATATTATATATATACTATATATATATATATATATCTATATATAGAAATAGGTCTCTATAACACTTTAATCACCGAGGGGCTAGTATCAAACCACGACGTCCCACTGAGCTTCCGCCATGTTCACTACTATAACACCTTGGAGGTGACGCATAGGTGGATTTCATAACGGGTTAATACCCTCTTAACATTTCTGATTTATAGGCCCCTTACCATAACCACCCCCTATCACCCTGTCAACATGTTTAAGAGAATAGTATTCCCTTACTCCCAAAAATATCCCTTCCGTCCATCACAAGAGAACACTGTTTAATAAAACAGTGTTTATTGCTTACATAACAACTACACTTTCCGCCCTGCCTTCCTTCAGAACAGAATATTGTTTTTCAATCGCTCCGAACATAGTCTTTTTTCCGGGGGGGGGAAAATACTTAGGAACGAATAGTATTTGCATATATACCTCACAACTATCTCTTCGCCTCCCATCAACCTTTCGAGGAGGAATAACGTTCGGTTATCCATTTAACAAGCGTTCATTTCCAGCACGCTAACGTTTAAATAAGAACCACCCCAAGCTGCTATCGTTTTACCCAAAACCTTAACCTTAACCTTTGCAATACAATAATCAACTTACCCCCTAACAATTATTCTTCCACTCCGCCAACCTTTACAAGAGAATATAGTCCTCTAATCTACCTAATAATTATCCTTTCCTTTCCTGTCAACGTTTACATAAGAAGAGCGTTCGCTTACCGCCTAAGACTTATAAGTATATCCCAAGTTCCTTGATTCATTTGTCTTTCCTAATAATCCACAAAGGTTCTTAAACTCCCTTCCATCATATGTCCGTACAGATTCTGCCATTGCTCGACACCCCCTCAGATTCTTCTCTATATTTTCCTGTACATACGTCAACTATAATGCCGCCTTTGTCTGTCCGTCCGTCCGCCCTCAGATCTTCTAAAACAGCTACTGAGGCTAGAAGGCTGCAAATTGGTATGTTGATCATCGACCCTTCAATCATCAAACATACCAAATTGCAACACCGTAGCCTTAGTATTTTTTTTTTCATTTAAGGTTAAAGTCAGGCGTGGATCGTACATTTGGCAGCACTCTCCAGAGCCATGGGATGCACCCTCATTCTACCGCATCTAGTGAGCAACTGGAGAGTATGTTAGAGTGCGTGTGACAAAAATTATATATATATATATATATATATATATATATATATATATATATATATATATATATATATATATATATATATATACTGTGTGTGTGTGTGTGTGTAAATAATCTGCAATATCCTTGCAACTAAACGCATGCATCTGGCACATACTTTGTATTACGTATCTACAAGAACTAAATTGTATATCATAGACAACTTCGCGTTGATACGCGAAGGAAAACAATTATTCAGTAAATAAAGTGGAAAAAGAAGTGGAAAGAGAAAAAAGTAAAAAAGAGTTACTGAAGCGGTAAAAACGTCTTCCTAAAAAGCTCTCCATTTCTTATGGTAATGGAGGCGGCCTTAAGCCTAAAACCAAGCTATATGCCTGTATTTCTCCTTAAAAACAGCAGGAAGGCAGTCGAAGTAAGTTGACTACCACAAGTATGACCCTCTGATTATGGCTCTACACAGCGTATGAGGATGAAAAGGAAAATATCTTACCACAGGGAAACAGATCACCTTACTATTAAGCAGATTTAAATATTAGCACAAAAACAGGATACTCACAATTCTTAATATGTGATCTTTTGCTGTTTAAGAAAGTCAAAAGACCACCATATTCTAAAACCATTTAAAATGTACCAGACATTCTATCATTTTCCTAATGGCAGGAAATGGTCATTTTAGGGGTTGCATTACCAAGCAGGAAATGAGGAGAGAGAAAAGCAAATACATAATTAAGAATCCTGGTTGACATTGTAAGAAAGAGTTAGGGGAGGAGGAGGAGGAGGAGGACATCTGGCGCCTCTTCTTTCTCTCAGGTTAATTGGATTTGGGAACTGTTAAGTTCTCTCTCCTACAGCTCCATAAAGGATTAAGCCTCAGATACATTTACGCCGTAACTTCTTACGTTTAAAACGACTCATTTCTCAGATAATAAATGACAGAGGTGAAGGAATGGGAGCTCCTGTTGTTAGTAGAACCTTTGTTCGTCTACTTTCGCCAACGAGTTTGAATTCAGGCGGTGCCGGGGAGAACTGATGAGTCATAATCCTATTATATAAAACGCAATATGGATCCATACAATTATTTTTGTGTAACTGGCCTCCAAGTGTAGAATGACCTGATACACATGATATATCTTCAGTACGCTGCGAACGCAAAATTACTGAAATACTGAAGTCAATTTTAACGGGAGAAGTATAATAGTATTCGATAAAAGGGGAGTGTCCTGGTTCAACATTTCCTATCTCTTTAGTTTTACTTTAATTTAATTAGCATTGACCTCTTACAGAGAGAGAGAGAGAGAGAGAGAGAGAGAGAGAGAGAGAGAGAGAGAGAATGTTCATCGACGAAAGTCCACTTGAAATGATATTCCCCAGCACATTTATAATCTGTCTCGTTTTGTTTCCGCTACTATAGTGTCCGCAGTTATCAAGTCGATCTGTCTTTTCTTATTTTGCAAGTATTACATATGAAATCTTTTTCCACACTATATTTGGAACTGGAAAGTATGTAAATGACGGCTTTTAAGATATACAATTTCACCGGAGCAATGAAAACATTAATTTAGTTTATTGGCTATTTTTTCAATTTAGACCTTAGATTAAGGAACTCAAGACTCAAGATGCTTACTCATGTCCACTTAATACCTTTAGCCATTATTTCTTTAAATCGGGAGCAAAGAGAGTTCTAATGCCTCTAAAGGCTAAATAAGGCTTCAGACTATTGGTCTTTGGTGTGTACGCCGAGAGAATGGGAAACCCCCTTTCCATTTTGCCTTCTCTAATCTTATTTCCTCTGGCGGTTTTTGTTGTGGGTTTCCTCCCCATCAGAGATGCGTAAATCGACCAGTGACCAATGGCGACAGTTTCTATTTCTCTCTCTCTCTCTCTCATTAGGACACTGTGAATGCACAGTAAAACCTGCCCCTACAGATAAATGAGCGCACGATGTCTCCTCGGAAGGACTAACTAGTCTTTGAGGCATCCTAATCCTTGTAACTCCTTATAACTCTCTCTCTCTCTCTCTCTCTCTCTCTCTCTCTCTCTCATATACACACAACTCACACACACGCACACACACACAGTCATTCCTTCGTTACCGTACATTTCATTTTTAATGAGCCCCTTTTCCTTTAGCGGTCACTGACCTTGTTTTATTTATGTTTGTATTTCGAGAGATTTGTGGACAGAGGTACCCGCTAACGCAATGTGTGCTTCCTTTCGCAAACATCTGTTTCTTTTTTATGTTTTTTCTTATTCACAGTATTTTCGAATTTAACTTTCCTTTTTTCTTTCTTTCTTTTCTACCTTTCTTCCTTCCCCGGACATTTTTGCTTCCAACTCGAAGTCTGATGGAAATAATCCAACTCAGCTCATAAAGATTCGGGACTTTATTTTGCTTTTTGTTTTAGATTGATGTCGACTTCTCCTGAACATTGGAGTTGCTTCAAAAGATGTGTGTTTGACTTGGTTCAGTTAGACTGGTGTTTGACATTTATTGGTTAAATGACATTTTGAAATTCATTATGCAGATTAGCGTTTGACCTTCATCAGCTAGATAAATGCTTGACCATCATTAGTCAATTTGATATTTAAATTCCATTTATAGTATCAGTATTCGTCTATCTTTAGTTGCCTTAGAAGTCGTATATTAGTTAAGTTAGTGTTTGACCTCACAGTCCTTACTTAAAGAGACTGGCGTTTCTTTTCGTTGATTAGACTGGTGACTGTCTTGCCTAATTTCATAGTTTTACAACTGAGATATAACAGCTAATAATCATAAAAACGCATCAGTAGAGTAATTCATTTATTAGGCCCTCTTTCCACTGGAGTTGTTGCAGCTTTTGACTTTAAGTAATCAATCAATTCATAAGGGCAAAATTCTGGAATGACTTTAACCTGTCCATGTAGACGGTCTACACTTGAAGTCATGACATCCGGGACGGAAACGGAGAGGAGACATTTAAGGAAACAAAACTCTTTCGAGTTTTGTTTCCTTAAATGTCTCCAGCAAAGAGAGACAGTTTTCACTTTCAGCAGAGTTGCATCATTCCCATTCCGACCGCACCGTTTCCCAGCATTCCAATCGAGGGTTCAATCGAAGTGCAGCTGACTGAAAGGAAGCCGCCGTTTCTTGATAGTAGTCGGTAGCAGCTGAACCACTCAAAAATATTCCGTGTGGAATCGAGCCAAATTCCTATCTTTCCCCGAAACGATCTCACGGCCATGCTTTTATTTTACATAATATTTTTTGTTTTTCTATCAAAAGAATAACCGCAGATTACTTCTAGATATGCGATGTGGATGTTTAAACAAAATTCTTAATCTACTTCCCCTACCTGTATATATTTTTGACCTCCCAAAATCAAGGGAAGGCTAAAATTTGAATGATGGCCCACCGAGCACCGGCGAACAATCTCAGTTTCCCAGTTTATAAGGGGAGAAGAAATCGTGCATAATAAATGACTCTTGCCTGCTTGGTTATCGTTTTTTCTGTATGGGAAGGAATATTAGGAAAGGAATAATGAAAACTGTTCTTCATACACAAATAACAAAGAAGTGATCCAGTTTTCTGCCGTAACAGCTGTGGTATTTGCTGTTAATGTCACAGTTGGTAAAAGATTATAAGAAAGTCTAGGGTTGATATTTGAGGCTGAAAAATGGAAAATAAAAAGAAGAGACACACCCTTATTCCATATGTTCTTAAGACAAAACTCCAGAAAAAAATGTCCAGCCTATATATACATCTACTCTAGAACTGGACAATCACTTATGTAAATTACCCAAATGTATTATAGCTTATGAAGCAGATGAACTTCCTTTGTAAATTAATAGGATTTTAAAACTCATATCCAGGAAAATGGGGAATTCGTAATATAGGTTTTCTTTCATTTTAAAGTGAAAATAAAAGCAACATGATATGTGATACGTTCCCTTTTACTGCTGTTCTGTTGAATGTTGAATTTTTCTATTCCCTACCCAGCAAAAATACAAGAGCCACAATACCGAGAATCCTTGTTCTCCCCTATAAAACCCGTATAGTCTGCGCCGTTCTGCTTTGGAACTCCATAATATATGCAACAGAAAGTAAACATGGGCTTGTATTTTATTTTTATCTTTGTGTTACTTGGATTCTAGCTAAGGTTACAGATTTTATTAGCTTCATCTCCTAAGCCGGTCTCGAACTGCCCTGGAAAAGTTACGAGGTACATTCAATAGGAATTCGAGCAGAAAGCACACAAAACGGAACGGAAAAGAAGGAGAAAATCTAGCGTAAATGTGTTAAGAATGAATGATGATGATTACAGACAATACTACAATATTTACAGAACAGCCATTAAACGCGCTCTGCACTTTGTGCGATAGTACAAACATTTACTTTGTGGCAGTAATGGTTTCTCTGTGCATTTGTCAGCCTGTCCATTAGTGACCCATAATGCAGTTTATAAAAGAGCATTTCTTTTGCTGATTCTTACCAGAGGGAAGAGAATTTATTTAGTTGTGGAAGGCTTGCGCATAGGAGACTGGAGTTGGATGGCCATTAGGATATTCATTTTAGGAGAGAGCTTCCACCAAGTATTTAGGGATCTCTGGCAATTACGATTTTCTAATGTTAATAATACTTATGAATTTTTTTTTTTTTTTGGTGTAATATTTTTCAGTACTTTTATGCTATAAAAACCGGTCGCTTCCTCCATGCTCAAACAGGAACTTCATCATCACACGGAAAACTATCATGAATTCCTTTGAAATTCTTCACATTTTCAGATGTTTATTCCCAAAAAAACATTTTAAAGCATAACATGCGAAAAGGGTAAGAAACCTTTTCCATGATAGACATGCATATAGTGTCACTGTTTTTAGTGAAATTTAGTGTATTACTTCTAGGGCTTATAGAAAATGCAGTAGCACCATTAAAGGACGTCATTTTTGTCCGAAAGCATTCTTCATATTATTTAGAAACGCATGAAAGAAATGACGACGACCAGAGAGGTACCTATTCACCGCTTACGTCAACAAAGGAACATCCCAGTTCTCCGGTTCGAGATTCGAAAACGAATCCCCTTCCAGTTGTGAGGTAGACGTGCTGTCAGTGAGCTTCGAGCTGTCGGGGGTCGGGGTGGGACGTTAAATCAGCCTGGAATTCTACTGCCCCATATAAAGTCAGGATACCCCAACATAGTGACGTTAACAAGACAATGAAATATAAATAATTTTGGAAGAATTATGTGATAACTAGAATGACATAACAGATGGTATGTACAATACAATACAGACCATTGAATATATGAACAGCATGATAGCAATTTCTATTAACCCAAAGGCAATTCATTAAGGGATAAACACAGGACAATTGAACGCAGAATAATAGTTTAGTAATTAAATGGTATTTACCCATTTAGACACAAGAATTTGAGGATACATCCGTGTATTTGTATGAGTAGATCCATCTTGCACCGAACGAAAAGAGCAATTGCAAGGCTCACAAAGAGCCGTTTGTTCAACTTGCTGTAGAATATATTGCATGCGTGTTAGTGGCAAATATCTCTGGGCGAATTATGGCCTGCTTCTTTTGTTAAAGGTCGTTTGCTCTATAAAGTAGTGGTGATTTATCATCTCTTGCGTTACTATTCCTGCCTATGTTATTGCCTTAAAGCGATATGCAAATAAAGTATTCCTCACTTTTATACGCGCATAAAATGCACTTATAAATTTTTTAGTGGGCGAAATTCATGCAGTCCAAAAAATGTCACATGATTTTCGGATCATGGTAACTATTAAGTATACTCTTGGCAAAACGTTTCATGTGAATTAAATACCCTCTGTTACATATGCAATTCTGTGGGATGAATCACATACTGATAGGAATAACTCATGCAACGTTTGAAAAGTAATTCGTTATATTTTGATATACCGAAGAAATTATTTGGCAAGCAAAGGGTAGTCATTGCTATTTTACAGTAATTTTGGTCATTATATTTTGGAATTTTTTGAAATTTTGTTGTACGTTAGATTTTTCTTCTTAAGCGAAAAATTAATCTATGTTAGCTTCACTTTATGACGAAATATTTGTTTACTTAACCTCCCCATCTCTCTCTCTCTCTCTCTCTTTCTCTCTCTCTCTCTCTCTCTCTCTCTCTCTCTCTCTCTCTCTCTCTTTGAGTTTGTCTCCTCAAAATTATCTAAAACTAGAAGAAGTTTGATAACATCCATCAGCTGTTTCATTACAAAAACGTTCAAATCCTTTCCCAAACTAAAACGTTCCCTGACTCTTCCATTTGAAACTGTTAAAGGAAATTGCCTCAGCATTATTCAAAGTGGAATATTCCCCCTCCCCCACCCACCCGCCTCTCCCCTCTCCCCACCACCACCTCCAAACCCCACCTCATATCTCATGTTAGAAATCTTAGCTAAATTTCTGCATTTCAACTTCGTTCAAAAGCATGACTGTAGAGTTCGCCCAAATTTAATTATATTCCAATTGTACAGATTTAAATTAGAATAGCAAGCAGATGGAACTTGCACTGCTTCTGAAGTCTGCTCGTATTCAACAAACACGATATGAACAACAAGCAGATACAGGAACAATAACTAAACTAAAAGCAACAAATAAAAAAGGAAAATATGGTAATAAAAAAATACAACCTACAATTCGGAGGCATATCTATTCCTCTGAACCTTTCTGTATTCTGAGCCACTTACCATAACCACTCCCCTTTCCAACGTGTATGAGAAAATAGTGCACAATTACACCCCTAAAACCTAAAATACGTTCGCCAAGACGCTTGTCTTTCGATGAAAGGAGCTATGCAATATTGGGTTTGGTATCCACCTGTTTGGTGACCAGTAAGAAAAGTCTGGCGTCATAGTATAAACACAATGGTCATCCATGGGGCAGGGGGTGGGGCTAGCAGCCTCATTTAAGTACAGCTTACTGAAAACGATATGGCTATCAACTCTGGAGTCATCGCCCTCTAAGAGGAGAAACAGCTAAAAATGTCGTTTAATAACCAAATCACTATACCTTGGGAATAGCATTCGCCCAAGGGGTGTAGGTATAATGAATTGGATGTTAAACGACATTTGAACCTTAACACTTGGGAATAAAAAAAAAAGTCAGTGTATGTGACATAATGCCCAACACGCACACACACACACGCACACACACATATATATATATATATATATATATATATATATATATATATATATATATATATATATATATATATGCTTAAAAAATCACAGTAGATGCTCGTGACTTCATTAAGCGAATACCACAGGAAAATGATAGTCGGAAATCCAAGCGCTTTCGTCTTTACTAAGACATGTCAAGTAAAGACGAAAGCGCTTGGATTTCTGACTATCATTTTCCTGTGGTATTCGCTTAAATATACACACATAATATACATAGATACATATATATATATATATATATATATATATATTATATATATATATATATATATATATATATATAATATATATATATATATATAAAACAAAATATCCTTTAAAATAATCGATCGCCATATATGCTTATTTGTAATTCTTCAATTGCTAAATAGCATAATATAGACAAATTTGCGGTGATACAGAAGGGAAAACTATCATTGACAAAATAAATTGCGGAAAGAGAAAGAAAGAACCAAAAAGGATTATTCAAGCGGTAAAAACGACTTCCGTAATAGATCTTCATTTCGTATGATAATGGAGAAGGCCTTAAACCAAAACCCAAGCTACTGGCCTGTATTTCTCCTCGAAAACAGCAGGAAGGTTGTCGAAGTCAGAGAGAGAGAGAGAGAGAGAGAGAGAGAGAGATGCATAAAATCACACTTCTCTCTTGATGTATGTACAAGAATTTTTTTTCTTTTAATTCTTTGTTAAAAAAATCTGTTGTCAAGCTAATTACTTTTGATGACTCAAGCAACAGACTATTATTGATGTCTTCTAGGTATCAGTTGATAGCCTGATTTCAAGTTGTAAAAATACGCTTTGTGGATGATTTTCGAGAAAAAAATATTGTTTAGTAAATTCCTCTATTCTTTATTTAATTTCCAAGAAGTCCTACCAACATTAGCCATCTTTCTATTTCTGACATCTGCGTAATGAATTGAAATGGATATAGAATTTAGGCCAAAGGCCAAGCACTGCGACCTATGAAGTCATTCAGCGCTGAAACGGAAATTGACGGTAGAAGGTTTGAAGGTGTAACAGGAGGGAAACCTCGCAGTTGCACTATGAAATGATTGTTAAGAGAGGATGGAAAGTAAGATGGAAAAAAGAGAATATGAAAGGAGGTACAGTAAAAGGAAAGAAAAGGGTTGCAGCTCGGGCCCGAAGGCACGCTGCAAAGAACCCTAAGTAATGCCCTCATGCGCTGACGGCATACCCACTCTCCGGGGGACATCTGCGTAATGGAAGGTCTTCTATGATACCGACTGAAAATCGAGAGTAACAAACTACAGGTTGTTCACCACTGTAGTACCTTGTTTTCGGCTTTAAATAGAAAGTCAGCTAAGGATGTCAGCTACAGAAGTCGCAATGATATGGACTCTCATTTGGTTAGAACGGTTCCCACTGTCAAAAAATTCATTTCTGGTACGAGAAGCTGTTTGAAATATGGAGCGCATTTCAATCAATTAAGAGAGAGAACCGATATCTAATATATAATTCCTCATTGCTAGATAATGTATTCTCTTGGACTAACAGGTAAAGGTTAATGCATCTCATAATAATGCTCTCTCTCTCTCTCTCTCTCTTTCTCACACACACAACCACACACTCTCTCTCTCTCTCTCTCGTGCACGTGTCTTATTTCGATTTCGTAGACATGATTTCTTTTACGATTTAAAGGATGATTGAGAGAAATTTCGATCAACTTTTGGGAAAAACAAACTGATGATCACTGATTTCTGCAACTGAAATATTGACTTCAGGCCAACGGCCAAGAACTGGGACCTATGTGTCATGCAGCTTGGAACAACTGTTAGAAGAAGCGGGAAAGAAAGACGGAAGTATAATGAAAGCAATGAAAGGAGTTGCAGCTAAGGGTGGAAAGGACGTTGCAGAGAACCATCATTAATGCACTCGTTGCACTGACACCACTACCCCCTAAGGGGGTATCACTGACTTCGGCAGCGACGGCTACACGGGTGTTATAAAGAATCCTACAGAAGGCGAGACTTTCTTCCAGCATGATCGGATATACTACTCAAAAAGAAAAGTCAAAGACGGCGGCTTGCAGGGAAGAGTAAGAGAATCTGAAGACGGCATAAGAAAGAAGCCAATCTAGTTGATTACCTCAAACATGACAGAAATATTCTGAATTAGAACTTTAATTAAGACACTTTACAGCTGCAGTGGCTGAAGAAAGGAAAATGTCTTACTTATCGGAAATAAGTTTCTTAGTTTTAAGCATATTTAAACATAAGTGCAGCTTTTCCATTCGAAAGCATGAAATCCGTAAATCTTGATATGTGAACTTTTGTTGTTAAAGAAAGTCCATTAAAATTCTCCACACATTCCATCATTTTCCTAACGGCAGGAAATGATCATTTTAAGAGTTGCATTACCAAGCAGGAAATGAGGAGACAGAAATGCAAATACAAGATTAAGAACCCTGGCTGAGATGGTAATAAAAGTAAACCAAGTTGGAGGAGGAGGAGGAGGAGGAGGAGGAGGTAGGAGGAGGAGGAGGGAGGAGGAGGAGAGGAGGAGGCGGCATCTGGCGCCTCTTTTCTCTCAGGTTAATTGGATTTGGGATCTGTTAAGGTCTCTCTCCTGTAGCTCCATAAAAGAGTAAGCCTCAGATACATTTAGGCCGTAACATCTTTCGTTTAAACCGATTGTATTTCTCAGACAATAAATGCCAGAGGTGGAGAAATGGGTGCCCCTGTTACAAGTAACGATGTTATTAGTTCTTTTTCGGAAACGAGTTTGAGTTCAGGCGGTTTTAGTGAAAACAGTCATAATCTTATTACATAAAAAGCAATGTAGACCAATGTGTGTAACTTCAGAGTCTAAGGCAATTTCATATATAATGCAATACTGACGTAACACTGGAAACAAATATAAATTATTTTCTTTATGATCCTAAATTAACAACGATTTTTCGCGCTCACATTTTGGTTTCCTGACTTTGGTATCTGCATAATAGTCATTAGTCCTGGCTGCGAGATTACTTTGGAGTTTAAGAAAAAATGGACAGCTAAATGCAGGAATATTTTCCTTGACTTTCACAGCGAAGAACGAAATGTTGAGAAGCTACATTATCGATATTGCTTAGGGACTTGTAATGCATTTCGGGAATGGCTACCGTAAAACACACACACATGCACACACACACACACACACACACACACACACACATATATATATATATATATATATATATATATATATATAATATATTATATATATATATATATGTGCATATATATATTAAATAGAAATTTATCTCGCACCCACGCCTGGATCGAAACAAGATATTAAAATCCCGATGTGAATGAGAAATTCATTTGTTACACACATGATTGTACGCTGATTACTTCACACACATTATCTATACATGTGTATATATGTAAAATATATATTATATATATATATATATATATATATATATAGTATAGAGGAGGTAGTATATATTCTATATATATATATATTATATATATATAATATATGAGAGAGAGGATATTATAAAGAGAGCAGGAGAGAGGAGAGAGAGGAGAGAGACGAGGCAGAGGGAGAGAGAGAGAGAGCAGAATGAATAGTAAAATCTATTGATTATCCCCATGAATTTGACATTCAAGTCCAGTCACCTGAAGTAAAAATTCTATGCAATCAGTGCTACCTATTTTGTAGCAATGGTTGTTACATCATAATGACGAAAAAGTATCACATGTAACAGAATAAATAACATGACCTACATAAGACATAACCTCACTGGCCGAGCCAGATGCAAGACATTTTTATAAAACCGAATACTAATCGCAAGCAAAAATAAAGAAATTCACACTACACGCGAACATCTCACTGCACGTGTCACCTTGGAGCCAGTTTAAATTCAAGAATCGCGAATTTATTATCCAATGAACAATGAATGAAATTCTTACGAATAAGTCTGACTTACCGAGACATAAATTAAAGACTGACTGATCCTTACAAACAGTCATCACGAAAAATTACGGCCACTGACGCCTGAGACATGTTATTAGCTAATTTGTTAATTTGTCACAGAAAATAAAAAATTTAATTCTCTATGCTTACACGTTGTGGTTAATTTGTAAAAGTAATCAACCCAATTACCACGAGACGCTCGACTCAGACGCATGCTCGACCTCGGCGTGGGAAAGGAAAAATGTATTAACTTCATTTCCTATTCAGACCTTTAAATGAATCAGGTGGAAATCGCACCCAAAGGTTTTACACAATCAAGGAGTCAAGCTTTCTCTTCACTCCAGAGCAGCTGTTGGTCTATATGAACATAATCGTGTACTTTTTTACATCCCATTTTCTTAATCGTTAACATGTAAATGTAACATCACATGATGTGGAAAATTTGCCTCTTTGTAGGTAGATGAGCAAAGTAGTCACATTTGAATTTTATTACTATTTAGTCGTAAATTTCAAGTTTCTCGGTCATACACTACGCTTGTAAACAAGCAAGGATAATCCTCCATCTTTGCTGGTAACGATAGTTTAATTAAAACTGTTAAACCACCTGCCTTTGCCAGCAATAAAATTTTTTCCCATTATAATAAAACAAAGAAAGAGAAATACTTTTGACTTGGGTGTCATTTGTATAACACATGGAGACACTAAAATTATCCTTGTACCAGTGATGCAACCACTGGTTGCCAAATTGATTCACATTGAAAGCAATAATGAAGCATCCCGCATAATCCTAAATACTGATACGTGTCTCTCCATTCCACCTGGTGGGAAAATTGGAATTATGTCTACAAGATACTCTACGTTTCTAATAATGCTCACCAGATTATATGATCTTCTGTCTCTATTTAGTGCTATATATTCACCCTGAAACGCTTTGTTTATATTGTTCAACAATGACTTAATGCCGTAAATACTTATTCCGATTCTAAATGAAAAATACGAACGATGCTGAAAGTAATAGATAATACACTTTTCCGAGGGACAGTCTATATAAAAAGGAACTATTTTATGGGAAAAGTACTAAGAAAAGAATAAATTTAGTGACTTAATCTTCAAAAGTTACCTTTTTAAGGAAAATAGTAATAATGACGTTATTGTAGAAAGGTTTGAAGGACTAAAGCATTAAGTAAAAAAAAAAAAAGTAAGTTTTACGGTATAGAGATATTCAAAAGTAGTATTGCTTAAAGTTCATTGTAACCCTTGTGCATACTAATGCATGGATTCGTCGATGTCTTAACTGCTATATTATATCTGATTGGGTATAAATTCAAGCCACCGACTTCAAACGATGAAGAAAAGTTCGAATAATTATGAATGAAAAGGAGGGAGGTGCCTCAAAGCTTTCAAATTTCAATACTATACTGAAACATTTCGGTGCTTCTCCTATTACGAAACCTCCTTGAATGGGTGATTAGATGCAATCTGAACATTAATAATTTTAATACTGTTAAAATGACTTCATTCGTTTTCTCTAAAAGTGATAGTAATATCTGAAAGTTACATACTAATGTTTAAATTTATTTTAATGATTACCTACTAAGTCAATTTATGTGTAAAATTCTATATAATGGCGGACGCTCAATATTATTATTATTATTATTATTATTATTATTATTATTATTATTATTATTATTATTATTATTATTACCCCGTTAGTAAGCTAAATATGCAATTCCTGTCCTTATCAATAATATGAAAATAAAAAATTTACGTCTAAGGAGATTAGATAAATATATTGACCACGTTCTTATTAACTCCGTAAACACGCAATCCAACATTACCTTATCTATATAATATCTATACATTTCTTTATAATGATACCTTAGCAGCGAAAACCACCCCACAAGGATATATCAGAGAGAACAGGTCTGGAGGCGACTCCAGATACTATCAGAAGAGTAATATATATGATCCAGCTGCCATATGCAAATCCACGAGAGGCCTCTACGTGAAGCTTGCAAATGTCCCAGTAATTGGATTCCCAGCTCTTTGTTAAGATATATATACAGTTGCTGGCTACCGCATGTATTGCACTGTACATACATCTTTTCACGATACCACGTATAGTCTGTAGTGGCATATTTCTTGATATATTTATAACATCTTCCTGTATTTCCGTTTTCTTAATAATGTAAACATTTCGTTTGAAGTGCCTACCAGACCAGACCTAGTTAATTGACTTTAACTTTATTCTCGTAGATCAGTTTAACTAGACCACTGGATCACATTTCAGACGCCATCATGATTCACCAACGAAGAAAATCTCTAATGACATGCGAAAATTGAAGCAAGGTAATGATGTTTACTAGGTTGGGCTGCGTTTCCCATCCAAGTGATATATATATATATATTATATATATATATATATATATATATATATATATATACATATATATATATATATATATATTATATATATATATATATATATTATATATATATATATAATATATATATATATATATATATATATATATATATATATATATATATATATCATGAGATACATGGTTCAATACTGAGTAACTACCTTGTCAGTTCACTTAGGTAATATATCCACATACATATATATATGGCTGTGAAATATTTTCTGTTAAAACAAAAGTCCAGCTAATAAAAGTAGCCCATAAAAACGCCAAAGGGTAGAAAGTTAATGCTATGTTTTAGAGTACAGCTGTCTCCCTCTACACTGTATACTTGCATGTAGAGGGAGACAGTTGTTCTCTGAAATATAGCTTTAACTTTCTAACTTTTGGCGTTCTTATGGGCTCCTTTTATTAGATAGATAGATGTATGTTTCTCTCAGCCTAGAAAGAAGTGAGAGATGCAGATCAGCACGATAGATGGTGTTTCATAAAACGTTTTTAATCAGGGGCTTGGTTTCACACGGTAAACATGGTACCACAAGCCTTTCTGAACTAGTGGCATATAAATAATTTTATTTTCTTAAAATAAATTTGACATTTATGAAGTTTTTATTTGAAGTCGCGCTGGCTTAATAAGAAGCCTTATTTTGTGGCTAAACTTGCTGGCAAGGATAAGTCATTGACTTACACTGAATTACCTAAATGTAACAAAAATACCGACTCCGTGCAGAATTCAGGAAAGCTGTAATATTAGAATGCTTATGAATCTTCGCCTGCCTTAATCTACAGAACTTGGACGATATCGTATCAATTCTGCTGCTTTGACTTCAAGTCCAGGGGAAATAGGGCCTATAGAAGATAACTTAGCGCATGAAATTCCATCCTTTAAAGTTTCGGAAGATAATGCTTTCAAGATTGGCTCACTGTGCCTCGTCGATGTAAATAAAGATATAAAAACGAACTGGGGCGCCGAGGGTTGGACTGGAAAAATTCTACTAGAACGACTTTTCGCTTTTATATGTAAACGTAATTTCTTCTCGTATGAATTCATAGACGCAGTTCGCTTAAGAAAAAAAAAATTGAATATTCAATAAAAATAAAAGGTGAATAAAAACTAAATTGCATCAATTTTTAAAAAGAAATAAGGTGGAATTTAAATCTGAAAGTTAATATAAAAAATTGTGTTTAATCAAAATCAAATAGTGCAGTTCTTACATTAAGGTAGTGGTTTTACAATTAGCTTTGTGATAGTCAATTATGACAAAGTCATAACTTATCTTTATTTGTAAATTGAAGTAATCATAATGTCCCGTCTGTTAAACATAACTCACAGAGAATCTCTCTCTCCTCCTCTCTTCTCTCTCTCTCTCTCTCTCTCTCTCTCTCTCTCTCTCCCTCTCTATACCCTTTCTTATGTTAAGAAATAATGATTGGAGATAGTACTCCCACCCTTAAAGACTTACTAGGTATCTGAAAGTTGTTCTCCTCTGGCTCCCATCGCTTGCAAGAGGAAAAAAATATGCATGATAGCTTGTGAAAATACTAACATTAACACTTTGTTTTCAACGTTAAACCACAAATTACCCATATAATTGAATCCACTGTACTTGTGACAATATATTGTAAGTCAATGTACGATGAAGCGATTTAAAGTCAAGCCTTCCGGGACTAGTAGAGTAACTAGGCACCAGTTGGCTCATTGCAGTCGGCCCAAACCCGGTCAGGATAGGAGCCCATTTATATATATATATATATATATATGTATATATATATATATATATATATATATATATATATATATATAGTATAGATATATATATATATATATATATATATATATATTATATATATATATACATGAATAACTTGATCACGAAGTATATAAAACGTGATGCTATGTATAAATAAAGGTTTTTTTGCCACGAAGGAAAAAAAATGAAAAACGAGTTAGCCGAGTACTTTCGGTCCTATTCGGACCTTTTACTGAGGCATACTGATTTTACAAAGAACACCATAGTCAAAAGAAGGCTTAATATACAAACTGACACTACCAGGTTAGCCATAAGGGCGATTTTTCCTCTACAGAGAGGAGGAGGAGTCATAGGCTAGCCACACCTTGAAGGAAACCCGCAGTAAACAAGTGATTCTTCCAGAAAAACAGTACATTTTGAAAACAACACGGGAGCATATACAATTTAATATCATGAATTTTTACACAAATTTTCCCAACAAAAATTATTATTAATGAAAAGACGGAAGAAAATATAAATATATAATATCGCGCAAGAGAAAGAGAGAGAATATCGAACCAGAGAGAGAGAGAGAGACGAGAGAGAGAGAATTAGAGAGAGAGAAGAGAGAGAATTTATAACCTATTATACATGTGGGACTAATTTATTAGTTGTTCATTTATTTTGAGGTCCTTCATAAACATCTTACAAATATATGGGTCCAAATGGTACATTCCCAGACTAAGATTTAGGTTGTTTTTATTAGTGATTTGTATAATTGCCGATTCCAGTAAATTTCTTGAAACATAATCATTAGATCTAGCAATTACCGAGGTATCACCCCAATTAATACAATGAGATTTTTTCACTCAGATGGATAAACAGTGCATTTGAAGTCTGGGCTGTTCTAACTGAATACATATGCTGCTTAATCCGAACACATAAATTTTTACTGGACTGACCAACGTAAAACGATGGGCAATCCTTACAAGGAATTTTGTAAATGATGTTGTTATTTGTTACGGGACTATTCTTAATTAGCATATCTTTAATGGTATTGTTATAAGAGAACACTACATTAACATTAAACGATTTAAATGTTGATTTTATGGTTTCAAATCCACGAAAATAAGGTAAGCTAAGTACATTTTTAGGCATTTCTTTTTCATTAATAGCAACATTATAAAACTTTTTATGAGCTTTTTGATAACATAAATCAATTAAATGAGGTGGGTAGCAGAGATCATTTCCTATCTTTTTTATGTATTCTATTTCCTGGTCCAGGTATTGTGGACTCGTGATACGCAAAGCGCGTAGGAACATAGAAGAAAAAATTGAAATTTTAATATTAAGATGGTGGCCAGAGTAAAAATGTACATATGTTAAATTATTTGTGGGTTTTCTATAAATACTGAATTTGCATTGGAAAGATTCTCTATGTATTAATACATCTAGGAAAGGGATGACATTGTTATTTTCAATTTCAACAGTGAATTTTATGGATGGCACTAATTATTCAATTTAGACAGTAAATCATTTACATCGATACCACCAGGTAAGACTACCTAGATATCATCGACATATCGGTACCATTTTAAGGGGATAAGTGTGATATTCGGGAGATGTTGTCTCAAAAAATTCCATATAATTTGAAAGGAGAGGTGATAAAGGGTTACCCATGGCCATACCAAATATTTGTTGGTAATATTCTCCATTAAAATTAAATCTGCAATCACAAATACATAACTTAATTAAGGAAATTATGTGACTAACGGACATAGGCAATTCATGCAGCACAAGTTCATTACTTAAATATTCTAGCACAGAATCAATAGGGACTTTTGTAAACAAAGAACATACATCAAAACTGACAAAAATATCACTAGGGTTTAGTACAATTTTATTTAACTTTTCCTCAAGATCAAGAGAATTCCGGATGTGTGAATTAGATACAGTTCCTAGTAGCGGGGATAACAGTTTAGTAAGATATTTAGATAGTTTATAAGCAATTGATCCTACAGTACTAATAATTGGGCGCATAGGTTTGTTTTCCTTATGAGTTTTGACTAGGCCATATAAATAAGGTAATGAGGGACACTTTACAGTTAACTGACACAAAAGCTTGCGGAAGCCCTCACGGAACGCGGCACATACAATAGTGGTATCCTCTCCCGTGAGATGAAAGAAGCAGCGAAGGCCCTACGTCAACGAGAAGACATAACTGTGCGCCGTGCAGACAAGACAGCAGCCTTCGTACTGATCAAGACGGCGGAGTACCACCAGAAGTTGGATGCCATCTTGTCTGACAGTACCAAGTTCGACGCCTACTAAAAACAAAAACCCTACAGACGAAATAAAAAAAGAAGCCAATGACATCATTAGCAGTGTCAACGCAGCCACCAATGCCGTGCACCTCCCGCCAATCATCGGAGATTACACACTTGGTTATCTGTACGGCAACGTTAAAACTACACAAAAATGGAAACCCTCTCCGCCCATCATCAGCCAGACACCCGCCCCAACGTATGGACTGGCCAAGCGCCTTAATCAAATCTTGACGCCCTACGTACCAAGCCGATATAGCCTGCGCTCCTCTACGGAATTCCTCGAAGAAATCCGAGACTCCCCAGGAACAGGAACTATCGCCTCCTTGGACGTAGAATCGCTTTTCACAAACGTTCCTGTCGACGAGACCATCGATATCATTATGGACCGCATCTACAGGGACCCCTCTACACCCCAGCTAAATATCCCAGAAGTATCCCTGCGGGCCCTCCTCGAGATATGTACGAAGAAGGCCCCTTTCTCCACCCACAAAGGCCAGATATTCCGACAAAAAAGACGGAGTCGCGATGGGTTCCCTTCTCGGTGTCCTATTCGCCAATTTTTATATGGTACTGTGAAGAGAGAGTTTTCTCCAATATAAGAAAACCCCGTAAATACGCCAGATATATCGACGATATCTTTGTACATGCCGAGAATGAGGAAGAGGTTGAAGCTGTCCGGCGCATGTTCCAGCAGTGCAGTTCGCTGAATTATACCGTCGAATTCAGCAACGAAGGCCGGCTCCCCTTTCTCGACGTCCTCGTCTCCAAGACCGACGATGATCTAAGAACTTCGGTATATACAAAGAAAACAAACTTAGGACTTTGCCTGAATGGTGACAGCGAATGTCCTGCACGGTTCAAGAACACCACAGTCAGGGCCTACATTCGGAGGGCCCTCACGCACTGTTCTTCCTGGCAGGACACTCACAGAGAACTCGACCGAGTCACTCAGGTAACTTTCGTTAATAACGGGTATCCGAATCGACTTATTAATAAAGAAGTCCGAACAGCGTTGGATCGGTGGTATAACGAGAGTGAGAGACCGCAGCCCACCCCCATGAGAACGATCAAGCTGTTTCACAAAGCCAGAATGCACGCACGTCACCGTGAGGACGAAGATGCATTGAGAAAGATCATCAGAGAAAATGTGACCCCCACCGAAGTCGACAAAGAACTCGAACTCGTGATTTATTACCAAAATCGACGTACCCGCGACCTTATCATGAAGAACAACCCGACCCCCCCAGCAAGAGACCTCTTGAAACAGTCGAATGTAGTCTACCAATTCTCATGCCCCGTCCGTGGATGTCCCGGCTCTTACGTTGGTATGACTTCTATGAAACTGTCCAAGAGGATTTCTTGCCACGCACAAGAAGGGGCAATTAAAAACCATACCATGACAGCACACCAGGAAGCCATCTCCCGCGACGGTATTATTAAGAATATTAAGATAATAGGGAGGGCTCCTGACCAACGGCGTTTGCGACTGCTCGAGGCACTCCTCATACAACAAGAGAAGCCCTCATTGAATACGACGCAGGAAGTGCTCTTCCTCCCCACCAACCTAAGGAGACCTATGTGCATAAATAATAGCAAATAATACCAGACCGAACGACACTCCCGATCAAAGAATACCAGATGAGACAAGCAGCCCATCAGCCAATGACAACGCGAGCCGTCGTGACACAGCGCCCAGGGAAGTCTTGCCCCAGCCTCGACGATCAGCTAGGCTGCAACAGCGCAACCTTCAACGACGAGAAGCGTCTTGAAGAAAACTTCTTTTCACCAATAGCTGGAGCGCATTGCGCCACCAGCCACCAATGAAAACGCAGCTCGCGGTTGACCCCCTGCTGACCTGCCGCTATATATTGAGTAGATCTTGACAACACCTACAGTCTACTCGATCCACTGCCGTGATCATGCTCGGATGATACCAAGAGAAAACGTTGGCCACTAGATCGACTTGTATTTTTTATTTGTTCATGTACTGTGACAAATAAATAAATTTTAAGCAATATCCCCGAAATTGACTCCTCCTGATGAGTAATATCGGCGCAATACTCGCCAGTTGTAGTAGCAGAGAGAAAGCTATTGTTAGAAAAATAGAGAAGACTATTTACAAGTTGAATGCAGCAATATCTTTCAATAAAACTTGTTTGAAAGAGGGTCTCCTTCCAATAAATAATAATAATAATAATAATAATAGTGTAAAATTACTTTTAGATATTCACCACTATCAGGCTTCAAGTATAATATACTACAGTAGATTCCCATCAGCCGTGCATTTTGATGTCTTGGCCAATCCCTTACGACGCTTCTGATTGGCTGTTGATAAGCCAATGACATGGCTGGAAATTCTCAGTCTCTCGAGAGAGCTAACATAGGCAGGATGTATGTTACTCCTCCTGTTGGAGAATGCCTTTGAAAAACGTATCCCTCAGGAGAGGTAGAACATACATCCTGCCTGTGTGAACTCTTGAGAGAGACTGAGTTTCCAGCCAATTAGGAGCGTCATAAGCGAAGGGCCTAGACATCAAATGAACCGGTGATGTGAATATACCATAACACTCCTGAGAAAATATCGTTTGGCTTGAATTTTATATTATATGGATACAACACAATTAATTTAATCGGGGTTTCTCCTTTCTCATCACTATGGGTTGTTTTTCACCTTCTCAGTGGGTGCGTGGGTCATCTAAATTCAAGTAATGGTCATTTGTCACATGAAAATCAGAGGTCTAACTACCACAAACATTGTCAAAATCCATTCACGAAAGGATTTCTGTGCCTGTGTGCGCGTGAAAGCAAGTATGTTTAAGAATTGTGAGTGACAATTTATCTTATTCATCAATAACTCCTCTCCTCATTTTGTAATTTTGAAATATTTTTTTTTTTATTTATTATTTTACATCGCCGATATTTTCATGCATTTTTATTCTGTATGACATACCTTCCAATTTTCTTTCTTTATTAGAGATAATGTTTTTACTTTACATCACGGATAGAGCTATTTTCTTTTTTTTTTTATATTATTTGTTATTTGTTTATTTATTTATTTTTTTACTACCGATTCAACACCTCCCGTCCCATTTATGCTGTATCTCTCCCACCCCAAATATTCCCTACTTTATTTTTTATTAATTTTTTTTTTTTTTTTTTTTTTTTTTTTTTTTTTTTTTTTTTTTTTTTTTTTTGCATCACCGACATATTTCACAAGATCGAAGTACTTTTTATTATTTCAGTTATCGGAATTTTCCTATTTCATCTTTTATTTCCAAGGTTTTTTTTCAAAAGCCGATCACAAAACTACTGTCCACACTAGAGGTCAACACCGAATGACACGATTGCTGAAACGGTTAAACCAACACACACAAACAAGGTGTATTCCTCACCAAGTCTACCATTCAGTCAGCACGACATACCAGTCACCCTGCACTTATAAAATTCTTCTAACGTGATATGAAGAAAATGATTGATTCAACCTCTTAGTGCAGTAGAAACCCTCGGGCTTTTCTCTGTTTTTATCTTTGTCTTCTGTTTCTCCTTCCTAGATCATGCAAAGGCCGTCCTGTCCTCGTATAACATAGACGCCAACGCTGTGTCCTATCAATTTTGCCTCATCACGGTTTCAAGCCCAGGAATTCTCAAGTGTCCAGCCCAAGATGGTACTGCAGATTCTCTCAGCACGCGATCCATAATTATGTCAAACAGAAGTACAAATCACTTTTCATGCAT
Organism: Macrobrachium nipponense; assembly: GCF_015104395.2. Classification (NCBI taxonomy): domain Eukaryota; kingdom Metazoa; phylum Arthropoda; class Malacostraca; order Decapoda; family Palaemonidae; genus Macrobrachium; species Macrobrachium nipponense. The sequence continues at coordinate 5,516,472 of NC_061100.1, forward strand.
TTGATATTTTTAACTTGCTTACACGCTCAAGGACCTCTCTCTCTCTACTATGAATGATTATTTTGAAGGAAGTGATATATTCACTGCTTGGTATGTTGCTGGCCCAAGTCCCATTCCATATGTAACTCCTCAGAAATTTTCACGGCATTGAATTCATGGCCTCGGTTCATAAAGCACTAAGACATTTTAATGAAACGGGTTTAAATTGCTCCGTCACTCTCTCCAACAACAGCCTGGGCAGTCTTGCTGAAAAGACTCGTGTCCAAAACCCCAATTCTACAAGGGCATATAATATACTATATACTCGTATGTGTATATATTATATATATATATATATATATATATATATATATATATATATATATATTATATATATATATATATATATATATATAGGAGATGACAACGGAATATAAAATATAAGTAAAATATACGGTATATACATTGGCACTGTTAAAGTTGTTTTACTCTGAATTTTTTTCTTTACCAGAATTACATTTTTTTTACATCTGGGATCCAGGTTGGTGGCTGGAAAGTTTCATGATTTTTATCGCAAAAAATCTCAATCTGAATATGTCCATTTTAATTCGCCTTTTCTTTTATTCATATATATCCGAGTCCCAGTCGATGCAATATAAGGGAGTTTTATTATATTTCCTCTCCAATTAATCTCAGTTTTATACGATTCGGTCGGGACACTGAAAAATGTAATGATAGTGACCTTTTGGCCGCTCTCTCTTTCTCTCTCTCTATCTCTCATGGTTGTGATGTACATGGTAGCATTCCCGTCTCTCAGTAGAGAGGGTCGGATTATTTCTGCTATCCTGAGCTGTGCTTCAAGTACTCGGTTGGTATAATCGATTGTCTTGGGTCATAACCTTGGTTGGAGAAAGTGAAACCTTTCATTAAATATCCACCCCATCCCCTACCCCACCTCTCTCTCTCTCTCTCTCTCTCTCTCTCTCTCTCCTCTACCTATCTCTATCTTCTCTCTCTCTCTCTCTCTCTCTCGTGAACACTGATAAATAACTCGAAACAAAATAACTGCAGTTTAACAGGTTGTTTTAGTTGCATCTGGAAACCGAGTACTTGAAGCACAGCTCAG
>NC_061100.1:5522576-5534144 GCF_015104395.2 Macrobrachium nipponense
TTTATCCCTATCGTTCCTCCTTCTACATCCACTTTAATAACCGGCTCGATCCTTTGCCTATAATCATTGTCAGCGTCGTTTCTGTCCAATGTAATAAGCACTCTGTCGGTGGTTCTAGTTTGGGAACAAAGTTGTTCATTACCGACAACTTTCATGATGGCTCATATGACTTCATTCCACAGGAAGCGAAAGAGGACAATAAGGTAAAGCGCCTCCCCTCTATGGTTTGCTGCCACATAAAAGAGATGAGCTACAAATGAGATCAAAGCAACTGAATTCCTATCAATGAACGCCAGCCCTTATAGTACAATCTCTTACGACAATCTAAAACGAAAAGGAAAAATCGAACTTATAAAAGCACGAATTCCTAAATAAACAAAGCTTCTCAAAATAGAAATATGGATAAGTCTCCCCTCATAAATCCTGTCACAAGATGAGGGGAGAAATCTATTCCCGGGAACTATGAGAGATTCACATAGAGAAAAACTGGGCCAATGCCGTTCAAAGGTACATGAAACGTTTGAATATTTCTTCACACCAGAGGATCAATATTTACATGAAAATCTATGCCTCAATAATGAAATAGACAGTGAGAATACAGATACCCAAGAAGAGGAACAAAAGTACGTTGCCTTTTACAGCTACCTATACTTGTGTAAATAGGATTTTTATTACCTGTGGCAATCAAGAAGAAAAAAGTAGGAAATAAACTTACAGAGAGAGTTCGTTAAGATGTAATCACACTCCACATTTTACTTTGAAGAAATAGTTAAGAAAAATGATTGCCGATTTAGCCATCAAATTAGTTTCACACAGAATTGAACTGATTTACTTTACATGAAGTCAATTTGTTTTGCTATTTAGATAAGAAATTATTTAATTTGCTTTAAATATACTGATTTTGTGTCTTACATACGAGTATACTCAATTCGCCCTGCTTTCATAGAATCGAATTTTTTTGTTCCACGCCTAATCAGTTTGCTCTGCATAGTTAATGGTGAATTGATTTATTTATCATCTCGCTGGTCTTTCAGAAGAAGAACCGAATTCATTTTTGTAGATTTTACTCGTTTAGTAAATCGAAATTAGTTCCCTGCATCTACTCATTTGGTCGTGGATATATCTGACTGAAATTGAAATAATTTAATTTAGTTTACATACAATCAGTATGGTCTGCATAATTTTGTTTTTATCTACTTAATTCTTCACTCAAATACAGAATTAATTAAATTAGTTTTGGTCTCGGTTCAACTGATTGACAAATTTGTCTTACTCAGTTTTTTCTAAACATTTGGAACAGAATGTATTTTTGTACTTTGTTTTATCAGGTCTTACTCAATTCGTCTTTATTCTCTAAAACTATATAACACTGAGCATTCTTTACTTTAATACCACTTCTCTTTATAAATCTCAGTTGCAATAGGTATATCATTTAGATAAAACAAGGTATGGTCCAAAACGTTGGATTTAAAACTTCCGAGGAGTTTCTAAGACATCCCCGTTTGAAAGCATTTTTGGAGATTCCCATAAGCTTGGATGTTAAAGAGCTTGGACTAAAATATATCAGCTACTACAAGAAATAAAAAAAAACTTTCGGGAGAATCCGACTGCAAGTGCAAAGGGAATATGATTACAAAGTTCTCTGAAATATCCTTAAAATATTCCAAATAAATTTACGGAAGACTGATAACGAAATAAGTTCAAATCCAGTAAAACGCATTCTTCGTGTTAGTCTTGTTAACCGAATAGTCCACAGGTCAACAAAGCTTTGGATTTAGAATGCCATTCGAAGCAGAGATTTTTTAATGTTATCAACGGAACCTATTCATAATTAAAATTCAGGGTATACACTGAATTGTAAGAATTAGGAGAGGTTATTCTGCATATTATGTCAGCAAAAAATGACCTTATCTCTTTTGAATCCCAGTACATACATGGAACGAAGAGTGAAGAAATGAAACTGTAGGTTCTTAAAATTCCATATATTGACAGCCACAGCGACGTGAAGGTGGAAGGAAGTTCCGTGCTTCACTCCTCAGTGACCGCAGGGCAGGAACTGATTAATGCATCGTATATATGGCGGGAAACAATAGCGGTGATGCCGCATATAAATGCAGTGTTGCCACGATGCGTAATGAAACAAGTGATCTCACAATAAGTAGAGTACAAATGGTAAAAGGATAAATGCAATGCAGATGAAAATGTAAACATAATCCTCAAAATCAATAATATACATGTATGCATGTAATAAGTATATGCAATGTTATGGTAACGGTATTTGATATCTACACAGTATGAAGGTAAATGAAGAGCTTCGAAAATTATACAGCAACGCTTCTCAACATAACATAGTATATGAAATATACAACTTCTTCACTTCCACACGAAACGAACTATACAGCCTGACTTTTAAGGAAATGTTCAGGGAAATGATCTTCCTCTTCTACAAATACAGAGAACCCATCTAAATGGAAATTCTGTAAATTTTCGGAGACGATAAAAACATCCTAGTAATTGTTAGTTTACAAAACCATTAAGAATTTTAAGGAATATATATATGATATATATATATATATATATATATATATATATATATATATATATATATATATATATATATATATGTGTGTGGTGTGTGTGTGTGTGTGTGTGTGTGTGTGTGTAAATATATTTCATATATACTATATTTGAGTATCATTTTCTTAAACTTAAGCGCATTAACGATTAATGAAAGATATATGAAACGAAGATTTATTTTTAAAATGTTACCTTTTATATCATCCCGTCATTATTTCTCCAGTTTGTTAAATCTAGCCCCAGTGACCCTTGGGATCTTGTTCATGTCCCTAAAATCATCAATCCGTTAACAACACATTCATTTCTCGGAGCCGAACTCGTTACCTCATCTTTATAGTCGGTTGACGCAATTTTTCCGTTGAGCTGCGAGAAAGGTGATATCATCTAAACTATTTTGTTGTTGTTGTTGTTGTTGTTGCTGTGTTTGGCCTTGAATCTCAACATGGTTCGCTCCCGCTTTAATGAATATCCCCACCTCCTCGGCGCGAGGAGAGCATGAACTATGCCAGTGAAAGAGATGTTGACAAGGATACGACGGAGAAAATTTTAATGAAATATGAATGACTTACGGCAGCGAGTTTTGAAGGAGTGTAGATTTTCTTCCTTCTTTGCTCTCTTAAAAAGTCATGGCAACAGAAAGAAAATGTCATTCTCAAAACCATCTAATTAAACTTCAAACTACGTCCCGAGTCTGAAATTGTCTTTCTCTCCCCTTCCCTTTTAAAAACTGCTCTAATCCTTCCGTTGACGGAATGGAAAGAACAAGCATCTCGGAGAGAGAGAGAGAGAGAGAGAGAGAGAGAGAGAGAGAGAGAGAGAGGGGGGGGGGGGCGGGAATTTGCATTAACATTAAATCGACAAACGTTTATTAAATTTTTTAACATTTATGCGTTTACCTCAGACATTATTTATCATAATCATTATAATTACTGTTATCATGGAACAAGCTTCTACTAGTATATATGAAATTGTCTGAAATACAGGAGAGAACTGCGAAAAGTATCTGGACAGTAAATAAATATGTAAACAAAGACGTAAATAAATAAACCTGTCAAACAAACATGCAAGGACAGGAGAAAGAATGTCTGAGTGTATCCTCTAGCCAAAGCTACATAACTCTTAAGCTTTGGAAGGTCATAGCGCAGATGTTACAGCAAAGCCCAAGGTTGGAGAGCATGGCATACGGGAACCACGCATACATCTGATATGATTCAGGAGGCAGAAATAGCAAAACAGATATTTCAGTCATTTAAGGAAGATCATAGCACAACGGTTATCGCACAGTCCAAGGTTTGAAAGCAAGTCATGAGGGAACTACATATGCACTTGATATGAATCAGGAGGCAGAGACAGAAACACAGATATTTCAGTCATTTACGCAAAATATCACTGCACAATGGGAAGTTGAGCGCCCCCAAAATCTAACCATCGACTTCATTTCCCTCAGAATGATTCCACCATTTCGAGAGCAGTTGCAGCAAAACTGCCCCACAAATCCCACCTTCAGCACTTCCTACACCGTGGAATGTTCTAACGCTTGATGCAAATGAGACCCTGGAAAGAAAATTCAGCTGCAATTTATTCCTTTGTGCAGGCACACCCTACAAGTTCATTCCTTTTCCTATGCGAATCCTTCGCTTGTGACTTGACCGACTTTTAATTGTTCTTCGGGGTATAAAGATACATTAAACCCTCAATTTGCAACTTGTATGTCGTGTATCTTAAAACAATTTTACTGTGATAGCAGATATACTTTGATAGCCCGATACCGAAGTGCAACTTCACAAATAAAGGCCGTCACAGTGGAGGTCTGGAGACGCCACCAAATGCTCGCGAGGGAGATAATATAAACCCGTTTGCAGGATGCAAATGCCCGGGATGATCCTATGCAACGCTTACAACCGTGCGACAAGTGGAATGTAGTGATTCCCATTATAAAAAACTCGATGTTCGCCCACTCTTGCATGTATAACAGTGTGTGAATATGCAAGGGAAACTCTTTGTGGTTGCGCTGGCAAATTTCAGATTTGGAAGGTTCTATTTTTCATGGCTACAATAAGAACCCCGAGACATGAAATCGTGGAGCTTTTAATTGTATGAGAAAGTACGTACTTAAATTAATCAGAGAAATCCATCCTGTTATTACCACAAAACTAACTTTTTGCTCTAAATCTTTCTATTCATTTCTGTATTCTTGCTATCGGTAACAATGTTGGCTCCCCACCCCTTACGTTTTGTGTCTGTGACGTCATCTTTCGGGTGGCAGCTTTTCTTATGGATTTTTCCCTTTTTTTATTTACATTACAGAAGATTGAAAAACCTCGAAATATGCCATATATTTCTGAGTAAATATGGTTAGCAACACAACATACAATATGCTCCTCTTTTAAGAACACTTGCTATAACGATACTTTTTACGCTAAAAGCACAACTAATCATATTTATTGTCTTTGACCAACACGGCTGATTTTAAAGAAAAAAAAAATCCTTCAAATTAGATGCGCTCTCTCTCTCTCTCTCTCTCTTCGTGAGGTAAATATCGTAAGGGTCACGGACTAATTAGATATTGAGAATTACACAAAGAAATTAATGTCTTATCTTTGTCTTCGTTATGAGATTTACATGTAATTGTTCGTTCATTTATAAGGAATAAATCTAGAAAAGGTGTCTTAGTGTTAAAATGACAATGTGTACTAAATCAAATATTTTCCTGCAGTACAAAAGAATAGATCAAGGGTAATATAACTTTTTTATAGTCTTAATCCATTCACCTAATTAGGTACCATTACTGTATAACGGAATCCAACGAATATGAGATAATTTCCACTTATGGGTTGGAAACCTGCTAAGCAGGAATCATTTTTCATGCCGGTTTGGAGGATATGTGATCTGTTCATCAAATTTTCAAGTGACAGAAATATTATAATTTGATTATACGATGAAGAATGTAAGTTTTTACTTTACATGTAAAAATATGGGAGAGAAATATTACCATTTATTCATTTTGAAAGGCAGAAGGTACCGCTGAGAAATAATGCGAAAAGAAAGGGAAATGAAAAATAAATTGATTAAAAGCTAAGTTCAATATTACTGGTTTTATCTCGCTTTCTTATGGTGCGTGGTTTAATCTTAACCTACACCGACCCCTATAGTTGACCCGGTATGAAAGAGTACCGGCATTAACTTTATGTCAAAAAGGATTTAGGCTAGAAATCTCACCTCTAAATTCTTGCGCAGAACCAGAAAGATAATAAGAAATAGAGCATGTGGTGGAAGAAAACTTCCTTTGTTAAATAATATACCTATTATATATATATATAATATATATAGTGATATAGATATATATATTATATATATATGATATATATATAATATATATATATATATATATATATATATATATATATATATATATATATATATATATATATAATATATATATATTATATATATATATACATATAATATATATATATATAATATATATATATAATAATAATATATATATATATATATATCCTATATATATATATATATATATATATATAACATCTTCATTGAATAGAATGGCTTTTTCACTGTTTACCAGCTTTTTTTAAATTAAATGATTCATATTTTCTAATTATTTTCTTCACTTCATTGTTCAGGTTACTAATGGACACATATTGGGTTCTTCCATTTACTCCAGTATTTTTACAAAAACGCGACAGCTGTTTCGTCAACCTATACGTATTGACGTTATCAAGCGTACTGATACAAACATGAGCCTACATGCGTTTTGTGACGTCATGAGGACGGAAAGGTAGTACAATTGCCAGATACCTAGTTTTAAATATTCACAAAAAAAAATTTTGTATACGGTGGTATTGTATTTGTTGTTTTTTTGGGTCACAAGTACGTCCAAGAAGGGGAGCATTTTTGGAATATGTTAATAACATACATCCTAACATGCAATTTACTTTAGAACAAGAGAAGGACAACACTCTTGCATTTTTAGATGTTAAGGTTATTAGACATAACCATGTTTTTAGTACTTCTGTTTTCAGGAAAAATACCTTTACAGGTTTAGGCACCAATTTTTTTAGTTCATGTTTCCATTCTTTTAAAATAAATGCAATCACCATTCTTGTTTTAGGGCACTTAGATATACCTCAGATTGGGCCTCCTTTCATAATGAAATTGAATATTTACTTGAGTATTTCACTAAAAACACATTCCCAAGAAATTTAGTTTTTGGTATTATCAACAAAATATTAACAAGGTTTGTCTCCAAACCTACATTGAACTTTTCTGTTCCAAAATTAACTTTGGTAGCACCAATTCCCTTTATTCACTCCGACAATTTACGTTTCAAGGTTAAACAAATTATTGAAAAACGAACTAGGATTTTTGAAATTAAACCTCATTCCTATGAACCCTAAGAAAATTGGATGTTTCTTTAGTTATAAGGACAAGCTTCAGGATTTCATGAGATCCAACATAATATATAAATTTCAATGCCCAAGATGCCTTGGTAGTTACGTTGGATCCTCTCGAAGGCTGTTGCAGATTCGTTATTATAGCCATCTAGGTCTTAGTTACAGGACAGGGTCAAGAATATCTAATCCCGAATTTTCAAATATAAGGACTCATGCATCCAAATGCAAAATTAATGTGGAAAAAAAAAGCATTTCTCAATAATAGGCACTACTAAACAAACAGCCTACTTAACGACCCTTGAGTCTTTATTATCAAGCACCTCTCTCCAAGCTTAAACTCTAATGTTTCTTCGTCTCCTCTCTCTCTGGCCTAAGTGTTGTCTGGGCATGTATGAACTGTTGTGGTCACTTGACTCTTTTCCTTACCTTGAATAGGTAGCCTTTCTTACTTATTCATGTTTTTGTTTTTGTTTTAAAGTTTTACATTATTTTTAGCTGATTTTTTTATTGGTAATAATTTGTACTTTAACTTGTAATTTATCGAGTAAATTTTAATTATTGGCAGACTGATGATGTGTTGAAGCAACATGAAACGTTTCACATATAAATAAAGCATGCTTCTTAGACTGCTGTCTTCCTGGGACTCCTGAATGTTTTATCTACGATTTTCCTGATAATATCTTATATATAGTATATATATATATATTATATATATATATATATATATATTTCTTTATATTTATATATATTCTATATTTCATATATATATATATATATATATACATATATATATACATACATATATATATATATATATATATATATATTATATATATATATATATATATATATATAAACTTCCAGCATAAGAGGAAAAAGTTCAGAATTATTCTTAATAAAAGCATAAACTATTTCATCTGCCTTTGATGTAAAGGAAATTAAAATATTTTTCACGAAGTTTACAGCATTCTGATATTTACTGCGCAGACCTAAAATGTATCGCTCAATATGAATATTATATAAATATAATTTAATTGGATAACTGAGCTGCCTAATCTAATTAGTATACTGAATGAGAGCAAGACCGAGTGAAAGTGAAAACGGTTGAAATTACAGATGAAAACTTTCATAGTTTAAAATTCTTGTGATCTTTTAATATAAATTCTATGATAAATGGAAACTGCAGATCCAGAAATAAGGCCACCACTGGAAACCAGGAAATTTTTTAGTCTGACTCCAATTACACATTCCTAATCATCGGTCAAGTGTGAGAGTGAGTGGTGTCGTTGCTACGAAAGAATGCAATATCTGTCACAATTCCATTAAATGTTTGCGTTGAAAATATTTAATAAAACTGTAGTGAATAAAAAGAAAAAAGCCAAAAATAAAGAAAAATAAAAAAAACGTTTTGGGCATAATGGTTTAGATGGGTTGGGAGGTCCATACCATAAGCAAGATATGGGGTATAAAGTGACCAAGTTCACTGTCATGCAGTTAAGAAAGTCGAAGGCCAAAGTCTTCGGCCTTGATCACTCCGATCTCACGGATTCACAGAAAACTACATTCCGAGCAATCACTGAATCCATAATTTTGACCTCGAAGGCGACGCCTTTAAACGCTGTATTATACAGAAACAGATTCATCATTAGACGTTTGATAGTTGAATCGCTGTAAAAATAATTAGAAGCAATAGTTAGAGTCGAGGAAAATGTAAGTGTAGAACTATTTAAAATATGTATTAGATATTTTCAATATATATATATATATATATATATATATATATATATATAATATCATATAAAATATCAATATATACGTATATAAAATCTTGAAAATAAACTGTTGTACATAATTATAATTGTGTACAACAGTTAGGTCTTAATGATAATTATCATTAAGACCTAACTATATATTTGAAGGACCATATAATTCAGAAAAAGTTAATCCTACAAAGTATTCTTCCAGTGTAACTTTCTCTTTGAAGTATTAATGAGCATGACATGTATCACTTATCACAAGGTTTGTAAACCCATAAAAATACATCAATCACCATTTACTAACTAACGAAATAAAACATTTCCATCTCGCATCGGTATTTCTTCTTAGCATTACACGGAAAAATGGCAAAGGTAATTATATTCAACTAACGAAGGTTATCATATCAAAGGACCCGTTTTTTTTTCAAACAAAATTCCGCCTCGATGTGGCGTGAACAAGATGTTTTATCACTGTGGAGAAAGATCCAGACAAGGGATACAAACGACTATTAATTTTAATGAAGAATAATTGCTGTCAAGAGTTAACGAGTATTTGCCAAAATGGATCTGCATTCCCGTATGTACCATACATATGTGATGGGTTATTCTTTGGGGTCCATCCTCATCGAGTTATCATGAGGTCTGTGAAATGCGACAATAAGGAAAATTAAAAAGTGTTTCTCTTTGTATATGATGTCGGATTTGATTACTAAGGTCACTGAAAATACTACTGGGTAATTGTTCGTCAGACTGCCATCGAGATATTATGTTCATAAATGAATGACAAAAAAATAAAGAAAAACAAAGGGAAGAAATGGCCTTGTCAAGGAGAAATACAACTCCTAATGGTACGTTAAAGATGTACGTAAACAATAACAAGAAGAATCAACTTATACTAAGCCGTAATACAATTTTATTTTACACACACACACACACACACACACACACACACACACACACATATATATATATATATATATATATATATATATATATATATATATATATATATATATATATCGCAATGAAATTACTTTTTCGTTTTGTTAGAGCCAACAATGAATGCATTTCAAATCATCTTCGCGACCTCTAAATATCATTCATTATTTCTGCAAATTTTACGGAAAATGGGTCACATAAAATAACGATGATTTAATCAAAAGTAGTTTTAAACGTAAATCTACTTACATTTAAACATATTTCTGAAATTTTAAGGCTTTTCCTTTTTTTAACTTCATTCAAATGAGTGTAAACAATGATGCCACTTCCTTGTTCACTTCTAAACATTTGAATACGGGTTTTACGTACAGCCATTGCAACCTTATATAATTAAAAGAAAAAATCATATCAAGAACACAACACGTTCATTTGGCAGTAATTAAGCTTAAAAAAAATATCCATTATCATTAATTACCTTTCTTTTCAACTATACAAGACGATAAAGGCCAGGACAGTTTCATTGTGGTCTAATTGAAACGAACAAATAAGTCTAATTCACTACTTGTTTGATTTGGGTTATCTAACAAAATGTTAATTAGACTTCGTAAAAGTTAGGATTTAACGATACCTCACTACTCTTAGAAGCCAAAGGGCAAAGACAGCATTACGTAGTAGGCAGCTTAACCATAAAAGTGAATACAGGTATTTGCTAGCTTACTACGGTAACTGTCATTTAGATGTACTAGAGGGTTGTGCCATAAACTAAAAGAGAGCAGTCATGTTGGTTAATTTCAGTTGCTTCACCATTTGTCAATAAAAAATAAAAATAAATGTATAATTGCAACACCCAATGACAACAGAAAGCTTAAAAAGGAAGCGGAATCGAAAATGAATATAATATTAATGCACAAGGACAAGCGCTGCGACCTATGAGGTCATTCAGCGCTGAAAGAGAAATTGAGAGTAAAAGGGTTGAAAGGTGTAACAACACGAGGAAACCTCACAGTTGCACTGCGAAACGATTGTAGGGAGTGTTGAAAGAAAGATGGAAGAAAGAGAAAATAAAAGGAGGTACAGTAAAAGAAATCGAATGGGTTGCAGCTGGGGCCCGTAGGAAAGCTGCTAAAGTACTGCCTACAACGTACTTAGTGAGATGTACTGACGACATTACCGGTCTACGGGGGTCTTAGAAATAACACAGCTTTACAACTGGTTGAAGTTAGCTCTACAAAAACAAGTATGAAGGTCCAGGACAAGTTAGACGCTCGAGGGCAAGGGCACAAGAACAAGTAGGAAGTTCAAGGACGAGCAGCTAAAGGGCTGAAGGAATTCAAAGGACACGCCTCCTTTTCGCCATAAGACTTGTGTTCAGCATTAATCCACAACACTACAACGCTGATATCTGTTACCATAAAGGTTTCGTTTCTTTTACTAATACTCTATTTTTTTATTTGTGTTTCTTTGCAGATGAACAGATTGTATAATTCATCTGCTTAATTCAGAAACAATGTACCTTTCTTAGCTCCCTCTGACTATAAAAGTCTCGACTTGCACTTAACCCTGAATTTAAACTAAAAGGGAAAAGGAAATTCTTTGCGAATAAATATTCCTCTTCCCTATTTTGTTTAAGTTCCAACCAAAATTCAAATGCATTCCTTTAGGAAATTGTTTTCAAACATTTTTGACAATGCCAAAAATTGCTAAGGGAATTCGCCGGAAAACAATTGTGAAAAATAAAATTTCAATTTTCTATAATGATCAAACCATGTATTTTTTCCCAGCCTACTTTGACTGACGCCTCTGAAAACATGTACTCGGTGTTTTCCATTACAGCGTTGCGTAATGAACCGATTTAAACTTTTTAAAGGGAATGCTAT
>NC_061100.1:5534644-5564644 GCF_015104395.2 Macrobrachium nipponense
AATTGCAGCTGAATTTTCTTTCCAGGGTCTCATTTGCATCAACGCGTTAGGAACATTCCACGGTGTAGGAAGTGCTGAAGTGGGATTTGTGGGCAGTTTTGCTGCAACTGCTCTTGAAATGGTGGAATCATTCTGAGGGAAATGGAGTCGATGGTAGTTTTTGGGGGGCGCTCAACTTCCATCATGAAGTTATATTTTGCGCAAATTTCTGAAATATCTATGATTCTATCTCTGCCACCTGATTCATATCAAGTGTATATGTTAGTTCCCTCATGACTTGCTTTCAAACCTTGGACTGTGCGATAACCGGTGTGCTATGACCTTCCTTTAATGACTGAAATATCTATTTTGCTATTTCTGCCTTCTGAATCATACCAGGGTGTATGTGTGGTTTCCGTATGCCATGCTCTCCGACCTTGGGCTGTGCTGTAACATCTGCGCTATGACCTTCCAAAGCTAGAGTGTTAGGTACCTTGGATAGAGGATACACTCGGACATTCATTGTCCTGTCCTTACATGTTTGTTTGACATGTTTATTTATTTACGTCTTTGTTTGCATAGTTTATTCACTGTCCAGATACTTTTCGCACTTCTCTCCTGTATTTCAGACAATTTCATATACGTCAGTAGAAAAAAGCTTGTTCCATGATAATAGTAATTATAATGATTATAATAAATAATGTCTGAGGTAAACGCATAAACGTTAGAAATTTAATAAACATGTCGTTTGTGTAAAGAGAAGGATCAGTGTTGTCAATTTTAATTAATGCAAATGCCTTCTCTTCTCTCTCTCTCTCTCTCTCTCTCTCTCTCTCTCTCTCTGAGATGCTTGTTCTTTCCATTCCGTCAACGGAAGGATTAGAGAAGTTTAAAGGGGCGGAGGGAGAGAAAGACAATTTCAGATAGGCGGGACGCAGTTTGAAGTTTAAGTAGATGGTTTGAGGATGTCATTTTTTCTCTATTTCCATGACTGCGTTTAAGATACAGCAAAAGAGGAAGAAATTCATACACTCCTTCAAGACTCGCTGCCGTAAGTCATTCACATTTCATTGAACTTTTCTCCATCTTATTCTTGTCAACATCTCTTCCACTGGCATATTTCAGCTCTCCTCGCGCCGAGGAAGTGGGATATTCATTAAGCTGGAGCGAACCATGTTGAGGTTCAAGACCAAACCAAAAAAAACAACAACAACAACAACAACAAAATAGTCTCACAGCGCAACGGAAAAATAGCTAAAACCGACTATAAAGATGAAGGTAACGATTTCAACCCCAAGGAATGAATGTGTTGTTGACGGATTGATGAATGGATGGATAGATGAGATTTTAGGGACATGAACAAGATTTTGAGTTACTGGGGCTAGATTTAACCAACTGGAGAAATAATGACGGGATGATATGTATATTTATAAAAGGAGACATTTTAAAATAAACCTTCATTTTATATATCTTTCATTAATCGTTCATGCGCTTAAGTTCAAGAAAAATGATACTCAAATGTAGTATATATGAAAATGTATTTGCACACACACACACACACACACACACACACACACACACACACACATATATATATATATATATATATATATATAGATATATAATATATATATATAGTATATATATATATATTATATATATATATGCTTAAAAAATCACAGTAGATGCACGTGACTTCATAATAAGCGAATACCACGGGAAAACATGATAGTCAGAAATCCAAACGCTTTCGTCTTTATTCAGACATCGTCAAGGAGCTTGGATTTCTGACTATCATTTTCCCGTGGTATTCGCTTTATTTATGAAGTCACGTGCATCTACTGTGATTTTTTTTAAGCATAATGGAAACCACACGCAACTTCTACGCCTTTTCTTTGAATTTTCCGAGCCTTGTTCTATTCGTGACATCCTTCTGTTGAGTAGCTCCTTGACGATGTCTGAATAAAGACGAAAGCGCTTGGATTTCTGACTATCATTTTCCCGTGGTATTCGAGATTATAGATATATATATATATATGATATATATATATATATATATATATATATATATATATATATATATATATATATATGTATATATATATATATATATATATATATATATATATATATATATATATATATATATATACATACAATATCATATTCCTTAAAAATCTTAATGGGTTTTGTGAACTAACAAATACTGGGATGTTTACATCGTCTCCGAAAATGTAAAAAATTTCCATTTAGATGGGTTCTATGTACTTGTAGAAGAGAATGATCACTTTCCTGAACATTTCCCTAAAAGTCAGGCCTTACAGTTCGTTTCGTGTGGAAGTGAGGAAGTTGTATATATCATATATGTTATGCTGAGAAGCGTTGCTGTATAATTTTTCAAACTATTCATTTCCATTCATACCAGTATGTGCTGTAGTAGTAAGATCAAGCCGATTAAGCCAGCCTTGTGCTGGCACGGGTGCTTGCTTTTCAGCAGCCCGTAAGGCAGTATGTGCTGTGATCCAAAAGAGTTATATAAGTTCATTTTTTGCTGACATAATATGTAGAATAACCTTTCCTATTTCATGCAAATCAGTGGATACACTGAATTATAATAATCAATAGGTTCTGTTGATCTTGTAGTCTGGATATATTGAAGAATCTGCTTCGAATGGCATTCTAAATCCAAAGCTTTGTTCATCTTTGAACTATTCGGTTACCAAGACTAACACGAAGAATTCGTTTTACGGGATTTGAACTCTTCACTTCTTCATTTATTTCGTTATCAATCTTCCGTAAATTTATTTGGAATATTTTAAAGATATTTCAGAAAACTTTCTGGATTTATACTCCCTATTCCACTTGCAGTTGGATTCTCCAGGAAGGTTTTTTTTTTTTATTTCTTGTAGTAGCTGATATATTTTAGTCCAAGCTCCTTAACATCCAAACTTATGAGAATCTCCAAAAATGCTTTCAAACGGAGATGTCTTAGAAACTCCTCGGAAGTTTTAAATCCAACGTTTTGGACCATATCTTTTCTATCTTTGAATGGTATAGCTATTGCAACTAAGATTGATAAAGAGAAGTGGTATTATTATAATAAAGAATGCCCATTGTTATTTTTTTAGAGAATAAAGACGAATTGAGTAAGATGAGATAAAACAAAGTGAAAAAAATATATTCTGTTCCATATATTTAGAACAAACCGAGTAAGTTAAATTTGTCAAGTCAGTTCAACCGAGACTAAAACTGATTAAATTAATTCTATATTTGAGTGAAGAATTATGTAGTGAAAAACAAAATTATGTGGACCATACTGATTGGATGTCAAGTAAATTAAGTTATTTCAATTTCAGTCTGATATATCCAGGACAAAAGGAGTAGATACAGGAAACTAATTTCGTTTTACGAAACAAGTAAAATGTACAAAAATGAATTCGGTTCTTCATCTGAAACACCAGCGAGATGATAAATAAATCAATTCACCACTAACTATGCAGAGCAAACTGATTAGGCGTGGAACAAAAAAATTAGATTCTCTTAAAGCGGGGCGAATTGAGTATACTCGTATGTAAGACACAAAATCAGTATATTTAAAGCAAATTAAATAATTTCTGGTCTAAATAGCAAAACAAATTGACTTCATGTAAACTAAATCAGTTCAATTCTGTGTGAAACCAATTTAATGGCTAAATCGGCAATCATTCTTCTTAACTATTTCTTCAAAGTGAAGTGTGGAGTGTGATTACATCTTAACGAACTCTGTGATAAGTTGATTTCCTTCTTTTTTCTTCTTGATTGACACAGGTAATAGAAATCCTGTTTACACAAGTATAGGTAGCTGTAAAAGGCAACAACACTCTGGTTCCCTCTTCATGTACTTTGTTCCTCTTCTTCGGTATCTGTATTCTCATTGTTTATTTTATTATTTGAAGGCTTAGATTTTCATGTAACTATTGATCCTCTGGTGTGAAGAAGCATTCTCATTATCTTTTGTTCTTGGTAATTAATGTTCCTGGTAAGATGTCTTGATTTTCCATCATTTTTTGTTAGATTGTCTGTTTTTTTCAAGAGGTAAATATTGAGTCTCGGATATTTCTTCTCATTTGTTATGAGTCTAATGAAAGAGCGAAGGCTTGAAAGGTTGTTGTAGGTTGAATCCTTTGCACAACAAGAATTGGTTTGATATAACAGATGAATACAATGAACTTAGGTTTCAGTTAACGGCCACGTTATGTCTTTGAGCGCTTCCTACTCGTATGAGATGAACATGGGCATTCTTGAGTTATGGTTTCATATTCCTCCATGGATACTTTTTTTTCCTTTTTTTTTCAATTGAGGTTTTTTTTTTTTTTTTTTTTTTTTACAATTGAGAATGGTGCCCTTTGTAACAGAAACAATTTTTGGTGAAATAACAGTCCTCCTGTTTATAATTCTGAGTTGAAATGGAGAATATCTTGCACGTGGGCATGACGATTTCAGTGTTACGTTACTGCATTTACGTGAAGCTATACTTACCTCCATACGTATGTGGTCCCCAAATGACACAGTCAGGAATGACTGAGCAATTACACGTTAGTAGAAAGCTTCCATTGATAACTTGTAATTCAAATGCTTCATGTACCTTTGAACGGCATTGACCCAGTTTTTCTTTATCTGAAACTATCATAATTCCCGGGAATAGCTTTCTCCCCTCATCTTGTGACAGGATTTATGAGGGGAGACTTATCCATATTTCTATTTTGAGAAGCTTTGTTTATTTAGGAATTCGTGCTTTTATAAGTTCGATTTTTCCTTTTCGTTTTAGATTGTCGTAAGAGATTGTGCTATAAGGGCTGACGTTCATTGATAGGAATTCAGTTGCTTTGATTTTATTTGTAGCTCCTCTCTTTTATGTGGCAATAAACCAAAGAGGGGAGGCGCTTTACCTTATAGTCCTCTTTCGCTTCCTGTGGAATGAAGTCATATGAGCCATCATGAAAGTTGTCAGTAATGACCAACTTTGTTCCCAAACCAGAGTGCTTATTACATTAACGACGAATTGGATAGAAACGACGCGGACAGTAATTATAAGCAAAGGATCGAGCCGGTTAATAAAGTGGATATAGAAGGAAGAACGATAGGGATAAATACCGAAAGAATAAAAAAAAAGGATGGCGAATTGGTAAAGAAAAGTTATATGAGAGAACGGTCTCGCGCTGGGATAAGTCGTGAGGAAAATAGAATATGGCAAAGGGTTAGAGGGGAAACGATAATTAGGAAAACTGGGTGAAAGGGAAAGCAATTCAGGTTAGGGGGACGATCGCTAGTGATCCTAAAGAGAGAGAGAGAGAGAGAGAGAGGCCCTATATTTTTAAAGTATACCTTTCAACTGCCAAATAATTTTAATTCAAAATTATTTTGCCTAGTTCAATTCGAATGTTCCACCTCAGATCACGCATCTGCTTCGTATTTTATTACTTATCTTTTTTTTTCGTATCCTTGAGAGAGGGAGACTTCAAGATATTATCTGTGATTGTCTTCCCCTTTGGCTTATTTCAAAATGGTAATTTTTATTTTAATCTTAGTTTTCATGGTGTGATAATGATTAATTTTGAAATATTCTGTGAGTATTTTTTGTTAGAACTGACGGTGAGTATTTGTCGTAGCATATTGAATATTCTTCGAATACTGCTAATGGGTTTATTTTCCGGTCTAAGGACTTATATTAAAATAGAATTAATGTTGATCTTAATATTTTTCGGGTGGACAAGATGTAATTTTATTCAACTATAAGCGTAAAATAGAAATGAAGGCAAAAGATTTTGTTTTATCAAACTATTAAGCAACGTTGCGAACAAATGAGAGAAAACCTCTCTTTAATCTACCTCACGGAAGCGTAAAGAGACTATAATTAGAAGCATGAATATTTATTTGATGCGGAAACTTAAACTTGACCTGTTTATGTTGAAAATTACTTATTATAGTACATGAAGGATATCGTTCATGGTACGATCTCAAACAATAGTTTTTATTTGTCTTGTTATTATATATTACTGTGCTTAATTTGCGCTGTGCATAAATAACTGTATCATTCGTATTCGATTCAGATGACACAGCTAATTTGTCAATCGGTGGGGCAATTTATGCGTTTCTGTATCTTTATATCGCTTTGCCAGAATTTTTCGTTCCTATTAACGGAAGGCTATTGAATTAATCCTTTATCATCAAGTAGTACCAAAAATCTATGTGGTGTATTTTTTAAGTAACAACATTTTGAAAGTATGATTTGACTCTGAGACTTTCTCAGCAAGATGGTCTCTCTCTCTCTCTCTCTCTCTCTCTCTCTCTCTCTCTCTCTCTCTCTCTCTCTCTCTTCTTCTTATTCTTCTTCTTCTTCTTCTTCTTCTTCTTCTTCTTCTTCAAATACTATTTCAGTGACTAGCCTTGAGTGTTCATAACACCCGTCAGGCCAGTTCTTCCCATATTTACTGTGTGAAAACAGGCAGTCTTGAATTACAGACCTCAGTGAAGCGTTTCTCTTTCCTTGCTGGTAAACTTTGGATTATTTTATTTATTTTTTATTTTTTTATTTCATTTCAAATAATCTATTTATATGGCTACTAAAAGGAATTTGGTGGCCCGTCCCGTTGGCCTTTGCACTTAAGAAAAGTAAATGGATAAGGATTTGCACAAAGCTAATTCGTTTCTTTTATGTGCGTCAGAATGTGTATTTAGTATATAGTAACTAGCAATTCTTTTAGGAAAACTTGTCGTTTCCTATCCATTTTGTTTTAAGGACTCATTTCCTCATAACTGAAGACCTTGTAGTATTTTCTCATATATTTCACGTTGTCATCTTTAACTTATTTTCACACGTTTCTGTACTTTCAGTTTAGGACAAATATTTTTTCCATCGAATATTTGCATCGAAAATATTGTCGGTTTTAAAAGCATGCATTTTTTTTAAAGGAAAAATGATATTTGCCTTTTTTTAGGTTGTTCGAGTGTGGGGAAGCATTTTTCATTTTTTTCATAATGAAATCATCCTTCTGTTTTATACCACTGCGGAATATTTTTTTCCATTTATCATTTTTTGACGACGTGGCTGCAGGGAGCGAAAAAATAATTCGTAAATCATAGTTGGAGAGAGAACGAGAGATAGGAAAAAGATAAAGGTTAAATGATGTGAACTGAATAACAAAGAAAAGAAAAGAGACGGGAAAAAGGAAATGTAAAGATGAAAGAGAGAGAGAGAGAGAGAGAGAGGGGGGGGTGGGGGGGGGGGGGGGACTATATAGACGGTTTTTTACTCTAGAGTCCTCCAGATGCAGTTGTTTTGGGAAAATTGATCCTGGTTGAGCAAGAAGTGTCTTGAAGGAAAGACATTTCGAAATATTTGGAAAATGAGAAAATCAGAATGAAGCAGAGACGTATTTTACCTAAGTTATGGGGTACTAATATATTCTTAAGTGTATAGGTTATTAAGTATACGCAACCTCACAAATATATTTATGTATGTGTATATATATTGTATATATATATATATATATATATATATATATATATATATATATATATATATATATATATATATATAATGTGTGTGCACACAAATACTGACGCGAATAATTTTGCTATTGTCATAGTTTACCACGTGCCTATTCAACATATCATACTACTCAGCAACGTACAAATGCTTATGTGAAAGTACCGATCCTCACCAGAAGGCCCTTAAGCATTCGTCACCTGGAAGTCATTTCACGGAGCAATAACATTTGAGAAAGTGGGAGGGCCAGAGAGAAGTCGCATCGAACTTGAAGCCGTAACGAGGCCGAGATGCCATTTACATTTGTAAAGGGACTTTTGTGAGAGTCTGTGACCCCAGACGCCATTTGCATAGAAATATCCAGGACAGAGTTTCTGATTGAAGAAGGACGTCTTTGGGGATCTCCTGCATAAGGATTTAAAAAAGGAAACTGTTTATTTGGCGATTAGGGTAAATCTCTCGTGTTTTATTAAATGGTTGAGGAAGGACAATGGGGGAAAGATTTGGGATTAACGGTAAAAAACGAAGGAAGGGGAAAGGATATGATAAAATTGGATAGAAAAAAAATGGGATACCAGATAACGTTATGTTTTTTTTTGAAAGTCATGAAAATTTTGATCTATATTTAATATCTTCGAATAACTTTTCTCCCTTAAATGAAAACCAATATGTGTATCGGTGTTTAGATGGGTAATAATCAGTTACGTTAAGTGATTTGTTTTCCTATGAAGCTGTATTGGTTGCTGTATTTAATTCTTTACTCATTCTTTTTCTTCTCCTTCCATCTCGATTTCCAACTTCCCCAATTTTTTTTATTTTTCATGTTACCATTTTCAACCCTTGATCAAACCCAAATCTTCGGAGTAGTCCTGTGAAGACATCATCATTGTGATAAACATCCTTTTTAACAAACAAAAGCCACCAGAGTATTTTCGCGCAAACAGTTGCTCTATTTACAGAAGCTGGTATTTCAACTACTTGTTAATCTGCAGACTTTTATAATTTATTTTAAAAAGTAAACAGAATCTTTATTGGGCAAATTACCGGATACTCCTCACTTTTTCGTCAATGATTGCTATTACCCTTGGAATGATGGGTCTCTAGTATATAATAACGAGTCATCAGATGTGTATAAATGTCAAAATATCTCTCTACCTTAATTGGAGAATACCCCTAAAACTATGCTTTTTGAAATCTTCTTGACAGATAACCTCGGTCTTAATAGTGATTTTAATGATACTGAATTGCCATGTGATATCATAATATTTGCAGTACTTGCTGCGGTATTGGATTTCAAGTTATTGCGAAACATTATATCTTCCTGTGATATGTTCCATTTCAGTGATCAGATGCGTAAAATCCCTTAGAAATGAAAGTTAACTAATGATAGATAAGCCATAGAGATGTACACGAGTTGTGCTTCATTAGTTTTGAAACGCTGGAACTCTCCTTTTCTTCCGTGCATATTATGTAAACAGTAGGAAAACGTTGTAACTTTCTCACTAAACTATGTCCTTTGTGTAAATATGTAGGAATACATTACTTCTGTACATTTACTGTGGTTTGTTTTTCGTTCAGCAGAAAATACAAAGCGTGCCAATTCAATCGTTAAATTTCTTCCAAATGCAATACTAGACTATAAAGGTGAATGCCTGGGAGTGTTCGGAAGATTGAGTTCTGCAATCGTGGAACATACTGTTGTAGGAAAACTAAGCCCAAGGGCAATGCAGATATTATTTTTTGGATGTTTGAAACTCTCTCTCTCTCTCTCTCCTATGCGCATTCCTCTTGTTAACTGCTCACTGTTTCAGTAAAAGAACGTCAGCTAGCTGTGACAAATTTTTATCAGCCGGGAAAAGTTTTCCTGTATTTGCAGCTTAACACTTTCTCGCTTTTTCAGAGTCCGATTTAGTTTTTTTTTTTTTAACTAACGTTTTCATTTTTGCATTAGCGTTGTAGAGAGAGAGAGAGAGAGAGAGAGAGAGAGAGAGAGAGAGAGAGAGAGAGAGAGAATCCAGCAGTTAGAACTTACACCTACCACCCCATAAATACACTATTGTTTCTACTACTCCTTGAGGCAGCCCGTTCTATTGAGGCAGTGGAACGATCTGCCAGTTTAAGCAGAGGTCCCGTGGCAGCTTCCCGAATCCTCCGTGAAACTTAACGCCTCTTGATAAATGATTTAACAAAAAGTTGACATGGTTGAGTTTTTTTTTTTTTTTTTGTAAAGGGTATATAACAGAAGGAACCTCATAAAAGTTGAAGATGCTTATGGAAAAACTTACTGTAACAGTAGTATATCTTTTCAAATTTACGACAGGATTCATAGCATTAGTGAAATTCGACAGATTTTAATTAAGTAATGGAATTTTATCCAACCGATTCATCCGACAGCTGATATATACCTGTTTCCAGCCGGGTATTTTACTTCATCGCCTCATTGATCGGGGAACGAGTCTAGCCATGGCTGAGGTATGATATGGGGCAGTTCTGCTCTCTTATACTCATACCAATGGGATATGAACAACGGAAAATATAAAGTATGAGATGTGATAAAGAACTACAAAACGTATAAAATTACATAGCACAATAGGAAGAACAACTCATTCAGTGCAACGAAGAACAAGGAACCCGGACAGATATAGTAACTCGACCTCAGTGGTCTCCATAAGGCAAGTTAGAAGAACCCTGAACGCCCAAAAAGACTGAATTAAACAAGAGTTGTTTGAAACTATATTCTTCTTCAGCTGCAAAACTGACATCGCTGCTCATTAAAAGTTCCTAAATACATCAGCCAATTTTTAGCGGATATTAATTTTTTTTCTTTTGCTAATAAAAGAATTTGATAAATAGGTAAGTTTCACCTTCGCTATCATTATCGCCTGAAGTCGATGAAAGCGCCAATACCTCAAAGACATATAAGCTTTAATTAAACCAAGAAAAAATGATGCCTGCTGAGCAAAAAGTTGAACGCTAAGAAGATTAAGAAAGAATAGAAAATTAAGTAGGAAAGTTCATGAGCTCTATAAAAAGGAGGACAATAAAAGCTGATGTTTTGCGAAGACGTCACAAAGGCGCAAAGAAATCCACCTCAAAATATTTTTAAAAGCCTGATTAAAAGCTTAAGTAAGAGACATTATGAAACATAGAATCACTGAAAGAAATAAGATCAGGATCTGACAACAATCTAAAAATAAAGACGCGCAGAGCTTCATCTCGAAATATTTTCAGAATTCGATATATATATATATATATATATATATATATATATATATATATATATATATATATATATATATATATATATATATATATATGTAAGTGTTTACATAATAAAAATATGGAATGTTAGTCCATATATATAAAAGTCTAAAACTAAAGAGGTCAACCAGATTGCTTGCAGGAATGTGATCAGACTAGAGACGCTAAAGATGACGTATACAATAAAGTAGGCTAAGATAACATGTCGTCACCTGTAGTCATTCATTTGTTTTGAAACAGTCCAAGCTCCCTGCTTGAGACAACTACCCCGACCTATTATTCAAACGGCCTACGTGATCTCTGGCGTGTCTCATTCGATTGTGTGTTCGTATGAAACTATGTCATCTGATAGTATGTTCATATGTTCGAACTACTGTCTGTTCCTTCATAACTTGTAACAGAGATGGTAGACAAGCAGAACAGAGTTAGCTATCGTCCATTAGAAGACCTGTACCTCTTTACCTAAGCTTTATCATGTGAGGGAATAGGATTAGCCATCATCATTGGCAGAAGCGATCAAGCTATCGTCCATAGAAGACTTGTACGATCATACCTGATCTTCATCATGTAAAACTTCAGAAGAATATACTATTTTTATACCTTGTGTTTTCTACAAGAACCTCACCGAACCATGAGTTTAACACATCGTCGTAAAGATAATACCGACTTCGTAAGTGATCTACAAAACCCCAGACACTCCATTGAAGATGGAAGTGCAATACCAACCGACTTAGCGTATAGATTATCGCTAGTCTAACATTACCTCATAGGGCGCCTTATCATACAAGGCAACGAGCCCTAATAATTGGTGGCCAGCGGACCAGAAGAACTCTACAACGTCCTACGAAGAAAAAACAGAATAATAAATCATGAAGTCAACGACGACGAAAGCAGCAGATTCTTCAAGCAACCTAGTATCATCATTAGTGAGCGACTTCAGAAAACAACAAGATTCGTCAAGCAACTTAGTATCATCGTTAGTGAATAACTTCAAGAAACAAAACCGACGTGTCCTTTTCCTACGGCAACGGAAGCTTCGTCTCTCATTAGAATCATTCAAGAAAACATCGTTAGTGAGCGTTTCCGGCACTGCAAGAAACAAACCGAACGCGTCTGCAGCATCGGATTTTCAAGGGCTCGAATCATCGAAACACGCGCACGGGGGAAACTGAAGCCAAACCAGGTCATCCGCTAAATAGAGAAGGAGGACCAAGGCCGTGTGTCGTTATCGGAACAACGTGACTTCCCACAAAAGCAACTAAGTACAATTTTTTATTCATTTGGAGTAACTTTGAGTGTTTCCTTTAACAGTAGGAATTTCGTTATTCCTGTGGCTGAAGTTACGAGACATTCTTAATCTACTTTTTTACAGAAATTATCTATATCATTGAGATTTCGCTACTGCGAGTTTTTATCTTTGAGTGTCTGTTTCCAGAATGTCACTGAAATATCATAATCATATACTATGTTAATTTTATCATTTTGGTGATTATTAATCCCTTACGTAACAAATCATATTAAACAGTGAATATCGTTTACGCAGTGGACGTCTGTATTTATACAGATGCATGGATAGGGTCGTTAAGCACCGTAGTGATTAGAAAACACACAAAAAAACAAGTGGAACACCCGTACAAATCTATATAAATTAGAGGTAACACTATTTCGGGTCATGACAATAAATGCTCCTTTGCAAAGTCCCGATCGCACTTTTAGCCTTGAGTTTTTTTGAGTTATATAAATATCGTACCTCAATGACTCAACTCAACTTAAAAAATATGGCTGGATTGCAAGGAATAACATGTCTGTAAAAAACTTTCATCAGGCTAAATGCGCTGACCAGGATCCCTCACTATTTCAAATTTTAGCAAAGAATGAAGTACAAACAGTTAATATTGTATGCAGTAGTGATAACTTGTCTTATTAGTAATCGCTCAGTTCCCTAATAGTTCGTCCATTCATTGCTTTATACGTAACCAGCAACATAATGCTAAAAACACACAATACGTTGCCGATGGTAATAAAGAGAAGGCTCCTAATTATTACAAAAAGAAATAGAACAGTAGCCCGTTCAGAATCAAACAAGCAAACTCGGTGGACTGTGCACCTAGTCAAGCGGTCAAGGTTAGTTAAATCTGCCGAGTTTTCAAAGCGAAGCAAATTCCACACAATAAGCGACTCTAGCAGAGTGGGGAAAAGCGATGTTGGTTCATACATACCGATATCTTTTTGAACTAAAAAGGATTTTTCCTATGCATCACACGACAGTATCAAGTAATCAGAGCAGGTTCTAGTAATTTTAATACATTAAGTTATAATAAATACTGGTGGATTAAGCCCGACTGTACGCGCCGTAAAAATTAGAATATCTTATTTTATTCCTTTAGTACAATTAATTACCAGTATTTACGGACTCACCGTCTGTTGTTCGAACTTCCCTAATGAGAAGTCCGGATAAGCGAGCGTTTACAGATACCTCTATAGTTATAAAAAACGTTGATCTGTATGTAGTGTAATTGTAAGATCCATCTATGGGTATACAAAATATTATCTTACATCCTGCAAAATAAGGCGTGTTTATCAAAGGGAAATCCTATAAACCTTCAAACATATTAAAATCCGTTTGAACAAAAATGAGACAGTTAATCAAATAATAACTTATATAAAGGAACTATACATTTGTTCATAAATCGTAACATTGTTCTTCAAATGACCCAACAGAATTCTCCCACAACCGCAGTCGCACTTTGCACGCAAAATTTCGAGAAACATGCACCCTCGAACGTCTTAGTGCGTGTAAAAAGACTTTGCTGGGAAATGAAATTTTAATCCTTCCCGACACTCTGAAATATAACGATTTCCGCGAACAAAGCCCTAAAAAGTATACATATCGTGGATACGGAAGTTATAAATATCGCATTTTTTATTGTTGCTAATTTTTAATCACGCCCAACCAGTCGTGGATGAATCTCTCTGATAATCTATCTAAAGTAATATCCGTAAAGTCATTCAAGCAGAGGTGATTCAGCAGAATTTTTTTTTATCTTCTACCTGAATACCAGGAAGTTTCTCCACTAGCGAGTGATCTCTGGGAGAAAAACGGATGTAATTTAAACCAACAAAAATACGGTCTAAGGACAAACATAAAGCTATATACGTACCTTCGTGTAGACTCTCAATGAAATTTCAAAATAGAGATAAATGACGAAGTTGAAAAATGTTAGTAATAGGAGTCATTAGGAAATCAAATAAGCCCATATAATTTTTCCCTCAAATGTCATGCCATAAAAGATCGGACTTGGCGTATCTGCGTAGATTCTGTCGCTTAAACAAGGAAACGACTTCCGATAGTTTCCAGTGCCATGTACCGACGACATCTTATCTCTGTTAGGTTAGAATAAATTTTTCACCAGCTTGGACTTACTTTAAAAGCTTTTACCAGATACCATTACCTAAGTGATTGTACCTCATACTCCGTTTTCAGCACACTCAGGGGACATTATCAATTTTTACGTATGCCTCCGGCTTACGTTGCGCCCCAATTACAATATAGTGTTGGAGACTTTTAGGGATAACCTACATGCCTATATGGATGATCTTTGTAATCTTTTCTAATACCTTAGAAGTACATTCACATAAAGTAGAGCTAGTGCTACAGAGACAAAGACAAATAATCTCAGAGTAAAATATCTAAATGTGAGTTTTTAAAAAACCGAACATGTTTATCTAGGTTTTATGTGTCTGGTCAAGGTCTTAAAAGTAGTCCATGGTAAGGTGTCGGCTATTCATAACTTTCCACGGTTACTTATTAACGTAAAAGGGGGATACAGCACTTTTGCGCTGTAGTGGGTATTACAATCGTATGTAAATATGTAACTCTTCAATCATGACAGCTCCTTTAACAGATCTTACGAAGAAGAGCGTAGATTTATTATGGTCTGAAAGCATCAACAGGCGTTCGATATCTTAAAAGCGGAATAATGCAGCTTACCTAACTTAAAATCCCTGATTTAATAAGGAATTTTTTTTTTATTGCAACAGACGCCTCAGACCAAGGGGTAAGAGGGGTATTACTTCAGTCATATGATAAACAGTTCTTCCCCTATAGCTTTTTATTCACGTAAACTAAAGCCCTCTGAAAGTAAATATGCAGTAATAGGCAAGGAAGGGCTAGGTATCTTTAACACTAGTACATTTTAAGTTCATAATCTATGGCTATCCTGATAAAGTCCTTACTGAACATGAGTCCTTTACCGAGTTTTTCAAAGCTTTAAATCACAGTCCAAAAGGAACTCGGTGACAAATGATCATTCAGGCTTTGGAGCCAAGTTAAGATATCTACCTGGGAAAGCAATTATCATAGCTGACGCATATCCCGCAATCCCGCACCATACAGCAAAGAACCATTAATTGGACTAAAAGATATAGAAACATCCGTGCCTATTGTTAAAACCGTATCTAAACAAGAAAATTCCTTAACCCAAGAGATCGCGAGCATTGAATATCTGGGTCGGAGCGCAGAACTGTTACAAACTGAACAAAGCAAGCGTCAACAGCAAGGCGCCACAGAAACAACCCAAACAATAAACACTTCGAACGGAAACAGAGTTCAGCACAATAAACACCAAACAAATAAACACTTCGAAACGGAAAACAGGGTCAGCGGCTAAGCAAAAACAATACACACCTTCGAGCAGAAAACCCTAAAGCAAAAGTATACTTAAGGTATGTGGTATCAAGAATAATGTAATCAAATGTAGTATTATATGTAGGTCCGTGACGAGGAAAACCCGAAGAACACAGCAGATGACTAACGACATGGTAGTATAATAATCTCTCTCATACCAATCGTCATAAACTGGTTGCATTCCGTCATCCAGGGTTCATAGTAGTCACAGAAAGCCAAATACTATTTTACTGGCCTACAATGCTTACAGATATACAAAAAGCACATAACTAATTGTAACACGTGTCATGAAAACAAGGGATACACTAAAGACACCTGTCTTTAGTTTAGGGGCCTATCCTGTGCCAAATCAATCCTTGAAAGAATATACGTAGAATTATTAACAGAATTACGAGTCTGACAGAGGGAATAAACACTTCTTAGTGTTAATAGTTCCTTGACACGTTATATAGAATTAATAGCACTAAAAAAACAAACACCGCAATTGAGTGCGTTAGGAGTATTTAGAGTGCTAAATCAGTAAATATGGGAATTCAACACATAATAATCTGTGACTCGGGTGGTGTAAATCAATAATAATCTCCTTAACACGTTGTGTGAATTCCTTTCCATTAAGAAAACCAATAATATATTTTATCACCCAGAGTCATCGGTTTGGTAGAATAACGGATAATTAAATAGGAAGTGTCAATGTCTTACGAGTTACAACTCGTGATGTTGGATCGTAACTGGATTATAGCGGTTCTAGCGGTTTTAAATACCTTTATCATATATATCTTGTATCTATAGAATTGATGCCGCAAGTAGCCTTATACGGTACGTCGCTAGAACACTTTTCCACATATTCAAGCCAACCATTAATTTATCAAATATATGTAAAAAAAAATATATAAATAAATAAATATAAATATAAAAAAATAAAATAAATATGGATACAAGTGGGAGTCAATATAATACACTCCGTAAGAAGTCGGAAGGGTTACAAATTATAATAAAAAAGGAATTCACGATAATATCAATAAGCAAAACGTAACCATTAAAATATCCAAATATATATGCGTAAAGATTTGAACTCTAACTTAACGCTTTAGTAATGACAAATAAGCTAAAAGTTCAAACACATATCAAAACCTACTGACATATTGTCTGTCCCGGTGATTTATATTCGTAGTCAATGAAAAAAAAAAAGAAAAATTAAATAAATAAATAAATAAATAAATAATAATAAATAAAATAAATAAAATAAAATAAAAGAGATTTTAAAGTCAGGAAGTCTAGAAGTGAAAATGTTATCTATGGAATAATCTATATGAATCTTATACAGGGCTAATAATATATATAGAATTTGATGGAAACCTTTTTCATATAGTTTGAATAAGGAATATTTATTTAACATAATGCCAACATGAAACTAATATATTGTTCAAGGTTTTGGTACTGTGTTTTTTTTTTTTCAGACATTCTTCTCATGCGGGTGGAGAATTAAAAAACACTAAAATATAATTTGAAAATACTAAAGTCGGATCTCTTACAGCAAGTAACGTAACTCTTAGCTGGCTGAGAGCAATCTCCTGCCAAGTGACGACGTCATCATTGCCGTATCAGCATTTGTTCCTTTTAACCTCAATAATCTGCTTACACAGGCTTCATCTGTGTGTCGTCTCTGCTGCAAAAGCAAAAGCAGATTGACTGGAGAAAGGAATGCTTAGTTCATGAACTTCACATGTGGTTCATAGGTCACATGACAGGCCACATAACATATTCTTATCCGTGTGTGTAATGCAATTAGTTAAGGACTTGTAAATCATTTTAAAATTAATGAACAATATAAGCAAATAGAATTTCTATAACAACAAAATGAATTAATTTTTTTTTTTTTCTGAACCTCATAGACAATTAGAGTCAATAATTCAGCTTATGACATGGGTAACAAAGGACATTTAGAATTATCAAGTTGTGGATAAGAAATATTTACTTGCAACATTAGCCTATTAACAATTCAAGTAAATCACATTCATGGGAAAATGTCACATTTTCTTGGAAAACCCAAAGTTTATATAGAAATTAGTTACATAGTGGGTTTTTTTCGTTGCATCTCCTTCCTATTATCGACTGAACAGTCGATGAAAGCGCCAATACCTCAAAGACATATAAGCTTTAATTAAACCAAGAAAAAATGATGCCTGCTGAGCAAAAAGTTGAACGCTAAGAAGATTAAGAAAGAATAGAAAATTAAGTAGGAAAGTTTCATGAGCTCTATAAAAAGGAGGACAATAAAAGCTGATGTTTGCGAAGACGCACAAAGGCGCAAAGAAATCCACCTCAAAATATTTTTAAAAGCCTGATTAAAAGCTTAAGTAAGAGACATTATGAAACATAGAAGTCACTGAAAGAAATAAGATCAGGATCTGACAACAATCTAAAAATAAAGACGCGCAGAGCTTCATCTCGAAATATTTTTCAGAATTCGATATATATATATATATATATATATATATATATATATATATATATATATATATATATATATATATATAATATATATATATATATATATATATTTCAAATTAATATATATACATAAATATTGAGAGAGAGAGAGAGAGAATATTCCCGAGAAGGGCCTCCATTCGTCTTCCTCCACTTACCTTGCCATCCTTTTTTTGTTTTTTTTTAACTGGCAGACGTTAGGTGTATGAGCTGACAGTCGAGATGAAATGCTAAATACAGAGTCTCACTGAAATAACCTGAAGACTGAAATCGACTGTCACTCCGTATGTTCTTTACGTACACGCTTGTACACAATTATGTGTGTGTGTGTGTGTACTTTGCGGAACATAGAAGAATTTTTGCCAGTTAAAACAGTGCACAAGGAAAAACATTTTTTTTCTTTTGTTTTTTACGACAATATTTTTTCCCCGTTAAAAACAGTGCACAAGGATATTTGTTTTTACTAGTAATGATATGAGAAGCCAGGTCGAGTGGCTTGAATTTCCTTTAACTGTAATAAACTACGCTCATTATCATACTTCTATCAGCATTCACGATATCATCCTTATCACAGCTAAGTAGCAATATTTATCAATGGAAACTGAACGGATCTTTTACATTTACTAAATGTTTTCCTTTTAATTCGCCAACTCATGGTATAAAAAAATGTATAAAACAGGATAACAAATCTAGCGATACCCGGAAAGTGAAGCCAACTGCACCTGTGTTTTCCTTATCGGATTCACCATTCGTCCAATAGGAAAATAAAAAAGTCCCGGCGGACTAATATTTTGAGAAGGGCATCGAGAGAAGCGGGTAAACATAAATTGGGCCGATAACGTAACTCGCGTAACAACAAGGCAACACAGCATTTGGGCCAATGTTTGTTGTCAGGGTTGGATGGAGTTTAGGGGAGCCGGGTTCGTAGACACCATGGGCGGTTTTTTTCTCTTTAGCTTTTGCTGTTAAGGAAATTTAGTGCCGGGAATGAGATTTATGAAAGCTTACTGGGAGGGTTAGATAAACACTTTAAATTTCTTGGCATAACCATGTTGGTTATATTAATGGGAATGATGATCATTGATATTGTTGTATCCTCTATAAAAGTTCATTATATAAATTTTGGGTCTATATTCTTGGTGAAGTTTATTTCAATAATATATGATGCTATGTGGAAGGTTGTGTAAGAGAATAATTTAAACATTCTTCAAGCATGAAGTAATGCGTCCCACATCTAATGGAAATTTGGTTATTATATGTGATATTTGATATGTGATATTTGTCTATGAAGCGATAAGCTGAATCATAGTTATCTATTTGACCTGACACATTCAAGCCAGTATGTGTTATAAACTCGCTTCAAAGCTGTCATCGAATGAGTAACATTGTATTTTCTTATGTAGTAATAATCTTTACTAGGCTGCTCGCGGCCATTATGCATTGTTTTCTCATAGGTATTCAGCCATTTTTCAAAGTAAAAAAAAAAAAACATTAAAAATATACTTCGCTTAGGTTTCACTGCAGCTTATCATTTTAGTTATAAGGGCAAATGAAGACTTGGTTGCATTTTTCTTTATATATAGAATTACCAACAACATATGGTTGTCCGTTCATCCAAATTTCTTGGTAATAGAATAGTAGCTTGAAGTTGATCAAGGTGCGATATATTCATTGACACTTTTTACGTGGATACCTAGAGTCGTTGATTTTGTAATGCATTTGCAGTTTCTAGATGCCATTAAAACAACCTGTTTAAACTGCAGTTGTTTGGTTTCGAGTTATTTATCAGTGTTCAGGAAGAGAGAGAGAGAGAGAGAGAGAGAGAGAGAGAGGTGGGGTGGGGGATGGGGTGGATATTTAATGAAAGGTTTCACTTTCTCCAACCTAGGTTATGACACAAGATAATCGATTATACCAACCGAGTACTTGAATCACAGCTCAGGTTAGCAGAGATAATCTGACGCTCTCTACTGAGAGACGGGAATGCTACCATGTACAGCACAGGCATGAGAGAGAGAGAGAGAGAGAGAGAGAGAGAGAGAGAGAGAGAGAGAGAGAGAGAGAGGCCAAAAGGTCACTATCATTAAATTTTTCAGTGTCCCGACCGGATCTGTATAAAACTGAGATTAATTGGAGAGGAAATATAATAAAACTCCCTTATATTGCATCCTCTGGGACTCGAATATATATGAATAAAAGAAAAAGCAAATTAAAATGAACATATTCAGATTGAGATTTTTTGCGATAAAAATCATGAAACCTTTCCAGCCACCCAACAGCGAACCTGGATCCCAGATGTGAAAAATAATGTAAATTTTGGGAAAGAAGAAGAAGAAGAAAAAAAAAGAGTTAAATTAAGTGTTACAGTGCCCAATGTATATACCGTATATTTTACTTTTGTTTTATGCCCCGTTGTATATATATATATATATATATATATAATATATATATATATATATATATATATATATATATATATATATAGTATATATATATATATATATATATATATATATATATATATATATATATATATATATATATATATATATATATATATATATATATATATATATATATATGTATATATATATAAGAGTGTGTGTGCGTGCGCGCGTGCGTTTGTGTGTGTGTGTGTGTGTATATATATATATATATATATATATATATATATATATATATATATATATATATATATATATATACACGAAATAAATATATATATATATATATATAAATATATATATATATATATATATATATATATATATATATATATATATATATATATATATATATATATATAATAATATTACATGCCCTTGTAGTCTTGGGGTTTTGACACTAGGCTCATCAGCAAGACGGCCCAGGCTTGATTGGAGGAGAGTGACGAAGCAATTTAAACCTCTTTCATTAAAATGTCTTAGTGCCTTATTTGTGCCGAGGCCATGAATTTAATTGCCGTGGAAATTTCTGAGGCGTTACAAATGGAATGTGACTTGGCCAGCAACATACCAAAGTAGAGGCTAAATAACCTGCATGCAAAATAATCATTCACCAGTAGTTACTGATAGGTAATTCACCCTTAGCGCTATAAAAATAATTAAGTTTTAATGTGAATTTTGTTTATAAATGGATTGTTGGCTGTTAGGATGCGTCTTTTTATTATGTTTTATGCGTGTTTATTTTTTTTTTACAGCTGTGATGAAGGGGTTGGACCCCAAAACGTCGCTTGGTAAAGCTCTGCTAAATCACCAGACCTGCTGTTTTCCATATATATTATATATATATATATATATATATATATATATATATATATATATATATTATATATATATATATATATATATATGAGTGTATGTGTGTAGTACTTTGGAGTGTCTGCAGAATATGCAGGTAAACATAAATTAACTTTGGAAGTACCGCCACATGCAAATTCTTTTAACTCAGGTTGAAAGGCTACTCATAGTTATTTGCATGAAGTTTCTGTAATAAAGATAAAAGCGCTGCTTAACATACAAAAGGCTTCGATGATATGGTTAGATTTTACAGCGATGAAGGATTTCATTCATCTGTCTTTCATTGTCGAAGTGGTGTGCACTGGATGTCACTGAATTCGAGCTGTTTGTTATTCTATAAAGTGAATTCGAGAAGATGAATTTTTATTCTCGCACACTTGATCTCTTTTCAGTATGTATGAGGCGCTGATAGATACACGAAAAAGAGGAAGACATGGGGAAAAATGCAGAAAGAACGCTAAAGGGGTAAAGAGACCAAAAAGAGTCAATACAGGATTTTGGTAAAGAAAGCAGAGAGCACAAGAAACATACATAAGTAAAAGAAATCAAAGAAAATAGGAATAGAAAGGGAGCGTAATAAAAAAAGGATGAAAAATAGGGAAGAATAGCACTTGCTCTTATGTATCTGACATAAAGTGACACCAGCGTGACCGGTTTTATAAACGGTTCAGTGAAGAGGCCATTCGCTTTTTTTACCCCCTGAAAATATCATCTGAAACTATTGGGTGAAAGCCCCTGGAAGAATTATTGTAATATCCTGAGATTATCTCCTACGGATTACATCCTTCTCGCACAGTGTGCCGTGTGGGACACACTTTATATAGCAGCATCTATCTGGCCCCAGGTGCTCTGCTTTCTGCCTTTTACTTTTCATCCGTTGTTTTCAGCCCTTTCCCGTTAGCTGTCCAACTTCCTTAACCTGATTCAATAACTAATAAGTGGCTAGTTGCGCGGCAGTCTTGTTCCAAATACTAATTCCTCTGTTGGTTCAGCTGGAGTCCTTTTGTAAGGCAAATGATTATATGAAAAACAGCATTATTTTCCATTATCATCCTTGACTCATATATTACTTTATGAATTTGCTATTTTGCGAATTTGTGTTTATTTTGCCTCAGTGAAACTGGGATGGCTGCTGCAAAGCATATGCTGTACTGTTCATGTATGGAAGAGGACGTAATGCACGAACATTGAAATAGTGGTATTTATTTGTTTCACGTATATCTTGAAGCAAGCATTTTCGTCCGATAAAAAATAGATATTTTCGCTGTTCAGTGTTATATAGAACTAACATTACTTGGGTGTTGAGGATGATGTTAATAACCAGAATTATGATGGTGCTTGTGGCATAAATGACGATTATTACGATGGTAATTGAAGAAATAAAATGGAAATCTTGTAATGAATTATTAGAGAGTTAGAAAACAAATCGTGAGTCATAATCGTAGAATAAAAGTACCGATTACTGTTTACGCTAGATTAAGATTCAATAGTCTTTAGGTTTGAAAATTCATCGGAAATGGTTGTTTTAGGGAGCGGCCAGGAGGTTTATTTTGGAGCCAAAAGTCCTTCCTGTCTTCGTTTCTTTCTTCTTGTTTTATTCGGGTCTGGACTAGAAAAGGGTATTGGATTTGCCCTTTCATTTCCTTAATCAAAACGATTTTAGCAATGAAAGAAGATTGACTCCATTAGATTGAAGCGGTCTGGAATATCTAATATTCTGTATATCTAAATCGCCCTTGAATATTTACTATTAAATAGTGATTCATTACAGGAAAGTAGTTTGTTATGAACAAGTGATTTTCAGATAGTATTCTTTCATGGAATTGCATATATAGCTTCTACAATCGTTTCATATGAGAGAGAGAGAGAGAGAGAGAGAGAGAGAGAGAGAGGAGAGAGAGAGAGAGAGGTGACCTTGAGTGTGTAAGCAAGTTAAAAATATCACATGCATGAAAAGTGATTTGTACTTCTGTTTTGACGTAATTATGGATCGCGTGCTGAGAGGAATTTGCAGTACCATCTTGGGCTGGACACTTGAGAATTCCCTGGGCTTGAAACCGTGATGAGGCAAAATTGATAGGACACAGCGTTGGCGTCTATGTTATACGAGGACAGGACGGCCCTTTGCGTTGATCATAGGAAGGAGAAACATGAAGACAAAGATAGAAGCAGAGAAAAGCCGAGGGTATCTACTGGTATTAAGAGGTTGAATCAATCATTTTCTTCATATCTCGTTTGAAGAATATTATAAGTGCAGGGTGACAAATTTGTCGTTCTGACTGAATGGTAAACTTGGTGAGGAAGACACCTGGTATTTGTGTGTGTTGGTTTAACCGTTTCAGCAATCGTGTCATTCGTTTGAAAAAAAAAAAAACAACTTGAAAATAAAAGAGGAAATAGGAACTCTAATAATTGAAATAATATAAAGAGTTTCGATCTTGGGAAATATGTCGGTGATGCACAAAAAAAAAAAAAAAAAAAAAGCTCTTAAAACGGACAAAATGAATAAAAAATTAAGTAGGGAGTATTTTTTTTTTCTTATTTTGAAGAGACAAATACAGCAAAAATGGGACGGGAGGTGTTGAATCGGTAGTACAAAGAAAAAAAAAAAAATCCGTGATGTGAAGGAAAAACATTATCTCCAATAAAGAAAAAAATAAAAAGATTGGAAGATATGTCATACAGATTAAAAATGCATGAAAATATCGGCGACGTAAAATTAAAAAAAATAATAATAAAAAAAATAATCTTTCAATATTACAAAATGAGGAGAGGAGATATCGATGAATAAGATAAATTGTCACTCACAATTCTTAAACATTTTAGCTGCGTTATTTGTGGTTACGTGTGACTCAGAAATGAATGTAAACGTGCTTTCACGCGCACACAGACACAGAAATCCTTTCGTAGATGGATTTTGACAATGTTTGTGGTAGTTAGACCTCTGATTTTCATGTGACTAATGACCATTACTTGAATTCAGATGACCCACGCACCCACTGAGAAGGGGGAAAACAACCCACAGTGAGAAAGAGAACCCCCGATTAAATTAATTGTGTTGTATCCATATAATATAAAATTCACGCCAAACGATATTTTCTCAGGAGAATTATAGTATATTCACATCACCGGTACATCTGATGTCTAGGCCAGTCCGTTACGACGCTCCTGATTGGCTGTTGATAAGCCAATCACGGGGCTGGAAACAGTCTCTCTCAAGAGTTCACATAGGCAGGATGTTTGTTCTACCTCTCCTGAGGGATACGTCAGTAGAGGTGGAACATATATCTTGCCTGTATGAACTCTCGAGAGAGACTGAGAGTTTCCAGCCCTGTCATTGGCTTATCAACAGCCAATCAGGAGTGTCGTTAAGGACTGGCCAAGACATCAAATGGACGGCTGATGTGAATCTACTATAGTATATTATACTTGAAGCCTTATAGTGGTGAATACCTAAAAGTATTTTACACTTATTATTATTGTGAAAACTAAAACAGGTAAATAAAAAGTATGAGCCTGGGGCCCATTAAAAATATACGAACGCTCCAAAACGCGTAGGTAGAACTCCCACGCACCACTGCCTTAAATTTTCTAACTGACATAGATTGCTGTTTTTGCATGAATAATATTTACTTTTTTGTTAATTCATATTTATTGTTATTTATTATGTTTTCTTCTCTCTATGTTTTGTTTGCATTTGTTTGGTTTCTATTTTGGGACGCCTGCTGTTTCAGAATGGATTTTGACTCTTTATATAATAATAATCTCCTCATATTAAAAGATTGCAATTATTTATATGATTTATCTGTTTAAGAACAGTAGATTTCTAGATTTATTTTTGCCGACGTACAACCTTGAGCCAGCATCGGACACTTTGGGATGAACGTGTAGTCAGTAGTTAACCAACATCCATTACTCATTTCCTTCGCTGTGCAGAGATTGCAATCAAGTACACTTATTGAGTGATTGTCTGCGGACTTTTGAGTCCGACTGTAAGTTGGTCCGATCTTGCATAAAAGTCCTCAGGATTGGGACTTGGCATCTCGACTCTCTCGTATATATTGTCACCATTTCGACGACCTACGTACACCTCTGATAGAAATGATAACGAAGATAAAGTGGCAGCAATAAACATGAATAGCAACAACAAGTATTGATGCACAAACAAATCGTCAGAGTAGTTGTGTTTTGACGAAGAGCTCGGCCGTAATTTGACTAAAATAAAACGCCTCAGTAGGCGTGATCGGTATGGTCTTGACTTGCCACCTCGGTGGCCGCAAGTTCGATTCGCGGGGCATTCCATTGAGGCGTTAGAGATGTGTATTTCTCGTGATAGAAGTTCACTCTCGACGCGGTTGGGAAGTCACGTAAAGCCGTTGGCCCCGTTGCTGAATAACCACTGGTTCCATGCAACGCAAAAACACCATACTAACTAACTAATTGACCAAAATAAAATAACGTCAGTCACGCAAACGTTTCCGCTACCAACAATAGGCTGTTAGCGGGCCCTAATGCTTCGTTTCGAGTAACAATATATTGATATCACACATATGTTGTTGCAATATCTGTATTGTGGTCGCCAACATTCTTCTAGCCAAGGAGATAATGACCTTTTTTTTTAAGTTACTAAATACTTAATCAGCTCTTAATTGATTACTTAAGGAGATGCATAAAGTATGAAACTGAAAGCGGATTGGTGGTTATTCAATACGCTGACTGAACGTTGATGAATTCCTTTAAAACAGCTATTTAGGTAGATTGAGAATTGTTGTCAGCTGCTTATATATATGTATGTACACACACATATGTATATATATATATATATATATATATATATATATATATATAATGCACACACGAAACAATATGTATACTATAATTAATATTTTATAAGAATTAAATATAAAGATATATATAATATATAATATATATATATATATATATATATATATAGAATATATATATATATATATATATATATATATATATGTGTGTGTGTGTGTGTGTGTGTGTGTGTGTGTGTGTGAGTGTGTATGTGAATCTTGTATTATACATGCCGGGACTTTTTTTTATATTCGCATGTATTAAGCATCACATTTCGTTTAATTTCCAGTTCATTACACATCGGAAATAACTTACACGCAAGGGGAATTATAAGTGTTTTGTCACCAGTGGGATTCGAACTGCCGCCTGGTAGAGGAGCAACGAATGCACAGTGACTAAGTCCATTGTGCTGTCCTTGGTTATAAGTTTTCTGTATTTACATTATCTCCCAACAAGGCAGCAGTTGGAGTCCCACTGGTGATCCAACCCCGTTGCCTGTAACTTATTTCCTAGGTATAACGAATTGGGTATTGAACGGAATTCTGGACTTCATATATAATTCATATAGTATCTTATTTTTAGATGAAGTCGTTGCCTTTAACCCATTTCCACCCTGCATGCCACCAGTGATACAGGGAACTTCTTACTGTTGTTATTGTTTTTTTAATCCTCTTTTTTCTTTTTTATGACCACTCAGTGAGAGATGTTAATTAGATTTTCTGGTCTCTCTCTCTCTCTCTCTCTCTCTCTCTCTCCTCTCTCTCTCTCTCCATTTCTAAGTCAACACGTAAGAAAGCACTCAACAGACATGCTATATATTCTTTCCTTACATAAAGTTAAGAAAAAAGAGTAAGGATAAGGGTGTTTATTTTCTCTTGAAAGAACATAACCTTCCATTTGTAGGGAAAAAAAGCAAAAATAAAAAAAAGGACAATGACACTGGGTATTTTTTTTTTTTAAGAAATGGGAATTTCCTTTTATACCAAAGATGCCATTCTTCCATTTTTAGGCGAACAGTGGGTTAAGGAAAAGCAGGAAAGAAATTTCACACGAGGTGTTTTTTTGAGACACCTATGAAATAGAATATATTCAGAGGCACTATACTGCACAGTGCAATATTGATGCGTTTTGAGACAGATATTGCGCAATGGAATCTTGAAGTACTTCCACACCTTGTGGAAGGCACAAAGCATTCCGAAAGATGAAAGTTGAATTGAGCCGTCAGTTGGAAACACTGACTGTGAATGTTTCAAGACGAGACTCTCGCTTTTTCTGGATACGGTTAAGACTGTGGACATAGTATAGTACACTAACGAACCAATATCAGTTGTTTTGCGAGAGAGGAGAGAGAGGAGAGAGAGAGAGAGAGAGAGAGAGAGAGATGATTTGAACTGAGGAATGTAATTTACAAAAAGCTCTACATAATTGTTTATATAATAATGAAAATGCATTTATAATTGTAATTATTGTTAAAATATGAATGTAAAATGCATTCCAAATTTTCACTTCAATACTACAAACCATTGTCTTATAGCGCAGAAAAGTGTTATAGATGGATGCAATTTTTATTTCATCTTTCTAGAACATGAACTAAAAACAAAAATCATGCAAGCTAAATTCCATTAAAAGCGCCAAACGAAAGACACAGTTGTATCATAAGACAGAAACACTTTTATAGCTCAAGGGGAACAGTCCTCACTGAGGGGAATAAAACTGTCTTGCACTACGTCTCTTGGGTTTGCGTTTGTGTGTTGTGTGTTTGAATAACAGGGTACAGGTCTTAATTGAGCTGAAAAGGGAAAATATGACTATGCCTTATGAATGTACTCTACGTACAATAATAGGTTTGAGTCGTAGTGAGAGAGAGAGAGAGAGAGAGAGAGAGAGAAGAGAGAAAGAGAAAGAGAAAGAGAAAGAGAGAGAGAGAGAGAGAGAGAGAGAGAGAGAGAGAGAGAGTACTGCCCACAAGTTAAGAGAATGCCAAAATAGGATTTGTCTCTTTTGAGATGAGATTACGTAACTCCGTGAGCCGTTCCCCATTCCTCTAGGAATATGCGTAGAAGCTGAGTTAATATGCGTGGAAGTTTTCTCCACTGGGGCGCATGCAGAATGGAGCCTTTAAAATTTGAATATAGCAGTCCCTCCTGTTTGTTTCTTCTCGAGTCACCCACCACCGTTATATAATCTCTACCTATCTCCCTGTTTATCTGTATAATATTATATCTATATATATATAATAATATTAATATATATATAATATATAATATATAATATATATATATATATATATATATTTATATATATATATATATATCTATATAATATATTATATATATATGTGTGTGTGTGTGTGTTTGTGGGTTTATTTTTATGTGTGATTATTCAAAACCATAAATAATTTTCATAATATGAATATGATTTATGGTTTTGAATAATCACACATAAAAATAAACCTACAAACACACACACACACACACACACACACACACACACACACATATATATTATATAATTAATAATAGATATTATAATACAGATATATATATATATATAATTAGATATGGATAATGTACATATATATATATATATATATTATATATATATAGATATATATATATATATATATATGATATATATATATATATATAGTATATCTACCTATATACATATATATATATAATATATATAATATCCTATATATATATATATATATATAGATATATATATATATATATATATATAATATATATATGTGTGTGTGTGTGTGTGTGTGTGTGTGTGCGTGTGTGTGAGTATTTGTGGGTTTTTTTTCTGTCTGATTATTCATTACATATATCATATTCATATTAGAACTGAAGAACATTAAATTGTGATAACTCCACTTTCATATTTTCTGTAATCATTATTATTTTTAGGGGTAATTGAACTTTGATTCTGCGAAATGCTTTCTCTCTTTTTGTTTCATTTTAATGACAAATTTAGAAGTACACTACTCAACCAAGGGAAGCTGGAACTCAAATCGGGGATATTTATAAGAATATTTGATAATTATCTGTCCAGGAAGTTAGATTTGTAGTGAAATGGTCAAATAACTCTTGGAATGAATGATAGTCTACGTTAGGAATAATAGCTCATAGTTTGCACATGCAGTTTGGCCAACTCGGCAGGATCTTCATAGCCGGCGGCAATGCCATCAGTCAGTGCACTTTAGGCGGGGTAACTGTAGGCATTACTTAAGGTTGCTTGCAGAGTCCCTTCGGCCTCTTGCTGCGGTTATCTACGGCTAATATATCTCTATGATAATCAGTTTTTTGTTTGTTTTAACGGTAATCCCCAACGGGTTTGTACTAAACACGTCATGAAGGCGGATACATACCGCGTTAAAACCCTTGGGGGTCACTCTCTAGGAAAGATCCGAAATTCAAAAGCAATCCGTTCAGTGAATTTTGCTAGGTAGGAGCAGTGATACAGATGGCGGTTTGGAGCTTTCATTTCGTAAAATTGTGTACTGAATTCCAGCATTATGTCTTCGTAATTCTCGAAGCTTTAGACCACGTGAATTAGTGTATCGTTTTCAATTGACGGTATGGTTGTTTTACGTCATATCATTGATATGTGATCTTGCAACGCTTGCACAAAAAAAGCAGTTGTTAAAAGTGTGCTATATTCACATTTCAATATGAATCTACCAACGTTTTAGATATTGATTCAGAAGAAAAACAGTTTACGTTAATTAACCCGGAAACGTTTCACTACTATTCCGATCGCTTTGAGCTCGAATAAGGAATTTTCCTTCACTTTCAAGGGTTTCGTGAATTGTATTATCGAAGCTCCTTTCTTTCAGATATGCACAAAGTATAGTACCCAGTAGCTTATTTCGTTAGGGAATGAATATACTTAAAAGGATATTATTATGTGTGTGTGTGTATATA
>NC_061100.1:5567144-5569644 GCF_015104395.2 Macrobrachium nipponense
TTAGTCTAGATTCACTCATTCACTTTTACCTCCTTTTTTCCATCTTACTATTAATTCTCTTTAACATTTACTGATCAGTGCAACTGTAGGATTTTCTCCTAGTTTCGTCTGTTCATATTTGTACATCGCCTCATTTATTTTCTGGGTCTCTATCTCTTGGTGTCTAACCGCTCAAACTGAATGGCTGTAAATTTCCCCACTGCTTTCATGATTCGTTCTCTTCCTTTAACATCCTATATCAAATAAGAAAATGCATAGCAAGAAAATGTTCTTGATATGAGGATGATGTAATTCCAAAATTATGCAACTGTTGTTCTCTTTTGACAGAAAGACAGTTGTTCTGTAAAGAATTGATGAAGGAGAGTTCGTAATCGTCAGCATCGAAGCCCTTTCTCACGTCAGTGTTATTTTCCGTTGTCTTTCTATTCTTTTTATA
The DNA here is from genome assembly GCF_015104395.2 of Macrobrachium nipponense. Taxonomy (NCBI): domain Eukaryota; kingdom Metazoa; phylum Arthropoda; class Malacostraca; order Decapoda; family Palaemonidae; genus Macrobrachium; species Macrobrachium nipponense. Next base: position 5,567,581 of record NC_061100.1, read on the forward strand.
TCTTACTTCCTTCCTGTATCTTTCTGTCACCGTATCCCATATTAATTATAGTTTTCCGTAAAAGAAAACTATTGAGATGGTTATTTGTCTGCCCGTCCGCGTTTTATCTGTCCGCCCTCAGATCTTAAAAGCTACTTTGGCTCGAGGGTTGTAAATAAATTGGTATGTTGGTCATCCACCCTGCTATCCTCAATACCACATTGCTGCCATCTAGCCTCAGTAGTTTTTATTTCATTCAAGGTTAAAGTTAGCTATGATCGTGTTTCTGGCAACGCTATAGGAAAGGCCACCAAGGACGGCCGACAGTTTCATACATCATTATACACTGTACAGAAAAGACTCATGGGTCTTTATATTCTCCTTTTCATGCAGGTTAAGCCTCGATCTCTTCAGAAAAATGTAGATAGTATCTTGCGAAACAAAACGCAATGGAAAGACCTGAAAACGTCTACTTCTTTCTGGGTAAAGACCCAATCAGAGATATTTATCGCTTCGCTAACCGTGGTCCAAGTCCTATTTAGTGATGAGGATGAAAAGGAGGTGTCAGAATTCCAGGAAATTGCGTCGTTAGTATGTTTCCATTACAATTCTCTCAGTCGTTCGATAATACTCCTCTTCTGAGAGGTACCTTTTGCATCATATATTCCTGTCGTGTCATTGCTGCACGGAATGCAAAGCCAAACTCGAAAGTGTCATAATCACATCATTCATTTTTATGCTCATTAACCAGCTGATTACACGGGATTTCCTCGATTCCCATTAGCTAACAAAATTAATAGCATACGCATATTGCATTTCTAATCCTATGCAACGCAATTTCATTATCATGAATATCAAAGTCGTGCTTTCTTTTACAGTATATGAGGTTGCTGATAAATTATTTTAGTTCCTGTTGAATCCACAAATTAATATCGAATGCATTATGCCTTGGGAACGGTTAACACCTAAAGGGAAACGCATTTGAAAAGTGACATATTCTTAACAAGATTCGAACCTATGCCTTTTTATATTCCACATTCAGTAACTTCAAAATTCTAAAATTAACTTCCTCTCGCACATCCAATTCGAGAATGAGCTGGCTTGGGTCAGTCCAGGGTTGTGGTAGTTTTGGAATCATGTGGCAGGGCACTTCGCCATTGGAAGCCGAGGGCAGTGGGCATTCACGATACTTGCTGTTCTTTGGAACATTTTGCAACAGTTTTCAAGAGGGGTCAATTAATGATTACTGAAGTGGGTACCGCGTCACGAAGAATTACTTGCATTGGCAATAAATACATAGTGGTTAGTGCTTTGATATGCCACTCAGATGTTGCGGGTTCGCGTCTCTCCCAGGGGGATTAAAAATCAAAGGGTCAGTTTCTGCTGCAGTGTGGGGTCTGCGGTGGGAGGTTGAAAACAGCATTCTTTGAAAGTTTGAATTTCAAGTCAGTGACCCCTGTGTGCTTTTTCTATATGAATAGGTTTCATGTACTGAAGTAATAATAATAATATAATAAGAATGATAATAATAATATATCATACGGGGAATGATACTTAGGTGATTAAAGTTAATTTTTTTTGGATATGACATAAAGTTTACCTGAATCAACACTGTGGGTATCATATTGTTGCTCCCGTGGTCACACCCATCATAAGGTACATGAAAGCCACCCATTTTTATGCTTAGGGATGGGTAGAAAACAGTGCAGCTGGACCTTGCTTTTTATGGAAAAATGTTTGGGAAAAGGCTTGATTAATAAAAGCACATAGTTTCCAAAGAGAAATATATTCGGGAAGGAGAGATGGGGAAGAAAAGAATTTGATAGGTTACGTGCAGTGCAAAGTGCATGTTGATAGATGAAATGACAAGACAAGAAGTAGCTGGAAATTTAGCCTATCATTATTGGGAGAAAGTGAAATAAAAGATAGAGGTAAATTTAAGTTTTAGAGTAAGGGATGATATTCTGACGGACTGGAGTAGAGGAAATAGCGGTAGAAAGAGTGAATAGGTATTGCTTAAGGGTGTAAGAGTAGCTTGAGAAAATAAAAGTACGTAGTGGGGTGACGAAATGGAACATTGCAGGA
>NC_061100.1:5573464-5588464 GCF_015104395.2 Macrobrachium nipponense
ACCTACTGAAATAATAATAAAATAATAATTATTTATATAACCATGAGTTAAAACTGGAAGACACCACATTCACATCGTAACACACATTTATTAGCCTATTCTTTTCATTTACGCTTTGCCTGCCTATATCACTCTCTCAAAGACAATCGCATGCGAAACATAGACATATAATTGTATGTATATATAGTATATATATATATATATATATATATATATTATGTGTGTGTGTGTGTGTATATATATATCATATGAAAACTATTCACAAGGACGAGCCCACAGCACTGACTTGAAATGCAAGCTTCCAAGGAGTGTTGGTTTGAACCTCCCACCGCGACCCCACACTGTAGCTGTAACTGATCATGGTACAGAGAAAGTGATTTTTATCTGAGCAGCATATATATATACATATACATACATATATACAGAGAGAGAGAGAGAGAGACGTTGCTTTCCTGTTACCCAGAAGAAACTCCCTAAACTGACATAATGCTCAACGAAGGTGGTTTAATAAAGGAGAAAGCATGACCCACAAAAAAGCAGCATAAAGAAACTAGAAAATCGCGTCATCACAAGGTTTCATGAGAGAGAGAGAGAGAGAGAGAGAGAGAGAGAGAGAGAGAGAGAGAGAGAATACGTCCACGTCCCGAGCACTTTTTGCAGGCTGTTTATGCGGTTGACCCGTGCAAAAAAAAAAAAAACGTAAAAGGATGAACATGAAAACAGATACAATAATAAAAAAAAACTTAAATAACGAAAGAGGATAGAACAAAAATAAATCAAGATGGGAAAAAGAATAACTGCAAAGTAAAGATATTGGCGACCTCAGTCTTTCTTTTTCTAATTTCAAGAGAGGTCGCCCTTGAGGGGGTTTGGGGGAAGGGAGGTGGGTAGGGGGATGGGTTAGTCCCCCTGTCCCCCTTCCCGAGTATTATCCTTTTGCTTTTCCTTCTGCCTTTGTTGTCTCCTTCCCTGTCGCTCTCGTAATGGGAGGAGGAAAGGATTCCTTCTTCTTATCGTCCGCTTTGTCTCTGGCGTTTTACTCGGCGGAATAGTTCCCTTTTCTCCTTCTTACTTCAGGGTTTTCCACTCAACTTTTATTTCACTCTAATTGCTTTTCTTTCTTCTATATTTCCAATGTGATTCTTTCCTATCGCTATTTCACCTTCTGCAAAGGTTCGGTATTTGACAGCAAAGTTTGCCGAATTTATCTTGAATTCTGCCGTTTGTTTTCTTTTTTGCCAACTTTTATTCTTTATTCTTTTACATAATTCTTTTCTTTCACTATTTTTCAATTTTCAGTTAAGTAATTCATAATAAAATTTATTAAATTCATCTAGATGTATTTTGCTTTCTATGCGATATCTGGAGTAGTGTAAAATAATCCTTACATTTTGCTAAACTCTGTTTCTTAATACACCGTCTTGTTTCTTATTTTATTCATCCAATTCTTCTCTCATATTCATGTCGGTTCTCTTGTCGCCAGACATTGCCTCATTCATAAAAAAAATTTCTGTTCTTACTTAATACAAGCTTTCCTTCCGTCGTCTCGTTCGACCACAACTGAATCATTTTTATTTTTAAGTAAGAATAAATGTCTCCATTCCTCTCAGCCGTGTCCTTATCTGCTCATCCAGTTAAGGAAAGTGCAACCACTGGGCCAGTTTTAAAATTCACTTTATCACATTCATCCACCTTCATCATCCATTTGAACAAATGGTCGCTTCATCGCGCTGGTGGTGATCAGCTCTTTCATGTGTTCAGTCTTTTTTCGTTTATAGATGTATGATCATGTTTATTTATAGTTTTTGTGAAGGTAACACAAACAGAAATCTGGCTGTCTTAGTTTATGTATGTATATATTTGTATGTATATGTGTATGTATAAGTGTATTATATATTATATATAGATATATATATATATATATATATAATATATATATATGTATGTGATATATATATATATATATATATATATGTATGTGTATATATATATATATATATATATATATATATATATATATATTTATATATATATGTATGTATATATATATATATATATATATTAATATATATGTATATGTATATGTATATGTATATGTATATATATATATATATATATATATATATATATATATATATATATATATATATATATACATATAAGCAGGTAAACGTGAATGTGGTATTGATTGTTGTTATAATATTCTTGGAGCAAGACCATGCCAGGGAGAATAACTTTATATATATATATATATATATATATATATATATATATATATATATATATATATATATATATGACTGGTAAAATGTTCTGTAACAACAGAATTCCATCTAATAAAAGGAGCCCATAAAAACCCCAAAATATAGAGAAAAAGATTAAGAGAATAACCAACCCCCTTGGAAAATCGAACCCTTTTGTATTTACTTACCCAAAACACCTTAGCCAAATCCCTGATTAACGTCCAACAAAAGACATCTCCAAAGGACTATGGGGTATACGAAATCCCATGCCAGGACTGTGACCAATCCTACATCGATTTACAGGTAAATCCCTTCCCCAGAGATTAATACAACACAACGGTCAATTAGGTATGGGCAACAGAACTCGGCTATTTTCAAACCATATAAATGAACATAACCATAGAATAAACTGGAATTTGTCACGTGTAATTTATAGCAGCAACTGCCGGTACAAGAGTCAAATGATGGAATCGGCCTTAATAAAAGAGAGGCAGGTAATGAACATCTCAAAAGGAGCATGGATTTCGTACACGATCGACAACGTCTTCATTCAACCAACCCTTAAGAAGATTAAAGGAAGATTATCAGCGGGGGCGACTTAAAATGGCTTGTTTGTGGATGGACCTCTTGGTATAAATACCACCGTTTCTGTAAACTTTTCTCATTCATCTACCTGAAGAGGGAGACAGCAGTCTCTGAAATTTAGTACTTTTTCTTCTATATTTTGGTGTTTTTATGGGCTCCTTTTATTAGATATTATATATATATATATATATATATATATATATATAGTATATATATATATATATATAGCTTATGTGTATATATATATATATATATATATATATATATATATATATATATATATATATATATACATATATATATATATATATAATATATTATATATATAGTAGATATATATATATATATACATTATATATATATCTATATATATATATATATAATATATATATATCTATATACATATATATCATATATAATATATATATATATATATATATATATATATATATATATATATATAGTTTATATATATATATAAAGTTATTCTTCCGGGCATGGTCTTGCTCCAAGATATTATAAACAACAATCAATACCACATTCTCGTTTAACCTGCTGAGTCGTGGATGGATATGGTATTAAGAGAGAATAGAAATCTTGGTTTGAGAAAAACATAATGATATTTGGAATCAAAGGAAGAGAACAGACGTGAGAGAGGAAATGAGCGAATAAAGTCAGAGAAAATATAAATATAAATCGAAATTTTATCCTCCGTGTAAAAGTAATAAATTATGAAGATAACATTTGGGAAAACGAAGAGAGGAGACGGTGATAAAACATACGTTGTAATGAAACAGTGAAAACGGAAAGGAAACGTGAACAATGCAAGCAGATGCAAATAAGGATGTTCAATGCAAGCAGTGCCACAAGAAGTGCAAAACAATTCGACAAAATTGAATTGGAACAATGAAAGATGCGCCACAGTTAAGGGTGAGGAATCATTTAATTCGAGGGGACTTGAAATGATGGTGTGTAATGCTTTCCATCTCTTAAAGGACAAATTAACATTATTATATATTAACTGTTTACACTTATCATGAGCATATTACATAAAATGAAATAGCTGACAACGTTATTTGACATCTAGGATACGTTCTATGTACCTTCTTCAGAATGTGAAATCGGCAACGGTTTTCTTTCATATTTCTACTTTGAGTCTAACTTGTTGTTTATAACTTGAGTTGACTTGAATATAGAATTTAGGCATAAGGCCAAGCACTGGGACCTATGAGGTCATTCAGCACTGAAAAGGAAACTGACAGTAAAAGATTTGAAAGGCGTAAGAGGAAGAAAACCTCGCAGTTGTACTCTGAGTCAAGTGTTGGGAGAGGGTAGAAAGTAAGAAGAAGAAAGAGAATATGAAAGGAGGTACAGTAGAAGGAACAAAAGGGGTTACAACTAGAAGCCGAAGGCACGCTGCTAAGAACCTTAAGTAATGCCTACAGTGCACCGCATGAGGTCCACTGACGGCTCTACCCCCCTACAGTGTTGTTAAAGTTAAGTATATCTTAGTTTTAACAGACCACTGAGCTGATGAACAGCTCTCCTAGGGCTGGCCCCAAGGATTGGATATTTTTACGTGGCTAGGAACCAAATGGTCACCTAGCAACGGGACCTACAGTTTATTGTGGGATCCGAACCGCATTATATCGAGAAATGAATTTCTATCACCAGAAATAAATTCCTCTGATTCCTCATTGGCCGAGCCGAGAATCGAACTTCGGACCACCGGATTAGTAGCCGAGCGCGAGAACCACTCGTCCAACGAGGAACTACGGAGTGTTGTATAACCTGAATTAGGTAGGGAAGTTGTTTCTCTAAAGCTGTTCGACGAAACGATTAGACATACAGACGAATTAAAAAGAGGCTGCAGGAGTCATAATAGGACCTCCAAAAATAAACGAAAAAGTCAAGTAAACCGAGTGACTGCTTCCATATGATACCGGAGCGCAAGTTCCCTCTCCTACGCCGCTCTCTCTCTAATCCGGAAGGATGATTACACAGCAAACATTAATACTCGAGTTACCAGCATTTCACTGATGTTCAGGGAGAGATTTATGGTGTTTGACGCTCTCATGCAAACTATTCCTTCACCTTTTTTTTTTTTTTTAATATACTGCAGCGTTTGCTTTGGTACTGAATGAGGGAATGTGTTAAGTTCTAAAATAGGTCGTTACATGAAATATATAAAGATAAGTATTTGTCAGAGATGGCAGGAAAAAACCTAGTATTATTTCGACTGTGTTTTATGTCTCTGATTCATGAACTTAATTAACAGAGATGTTTACTCCAAAGTAATTACCTTCCACAGATACAAACCTCGAAGTATATTTTGTATACCTGAATGCCTAAATACATCTTGCCATTCTGGGTCAGATGGGATATTTAGGAGTTATGGATGATCAGCCAACCATTATTAGAAAAGAATATTATAATAACAATGCAACGAATGTTTGAAAACATCTGCAGAAACAGTACATTAGCCTTACGACACAAAATTTAATTTTTTCAAGGCTGTTTATATTAAACTATCTTTTTTTAATTTCCTTTCAACTTGCGTTACATATTCAGACGTCATTGCTGTACAAGATGGGAAAATAGATAAGGTTTTAAATAAAGTTTCCTCCCACAAATCTCTCTGCAGTTGAGTGTTTACATAATTACTCTTACAAATTAGGGCATTCGTTCACATCTGGAAAAGAGAGAGAGAGAGAGAGAGAGAGGTAAGGATTACCTCACTGAGGGCTCCTTATTTTTATTCATAATTGTGTATATTTTGACGCAGCGCTGAACACTAGTTAGTTCTTTTTTTTTTTCTTTTTTTTCCTCCCAGTACGGGATCAGTTCCGCCAGTGTACCTCACGTGTTATACTGTAGGCATTACTTAAGGGTCTTTGCAGGGTCCCTTCGGTTCTTAGCTGCAACCCCTTTCATTTATTTTACTATACCTCTGTTCATATTCTTTCTTCCAGCATCCAGTCCATCCCTTCTTAAGAATTAACGAAAACATAAAGACTGGATCTTTTTGCACTGATATGGCAATTTAGAGCTGCTAGGTCCTTAGACACTGCCAAACAAAACTTTTCACACAAATAGAAAAATGGCATAGAATATTTCATGGTAAGTCCTCGGTACAAACTCTGCATAATATTATAGTACCGCAAGGATACCAGAATCCGAAAATGGCCGAATGCATAAGGTAACGGCGGTTTAAATCCTAAATGTAGAAAAGAATGAGCACATATGAATTCTAAGTTGCAGGCAAGAAATCGTGATGCAACACTCTTAGCTTCTCCCTATATGAAGTATAATCGGCGCTTTTATACACAAATAGGGAAAATTACATATGACACGAGTGAGCTACACCTACGGACATATAGCGCAGATTACAACAAGTAACAGGTCAACTGTTTTGGAGAGAATAGAGAAACAGAACATATATTTAAAGTCTTTTATTGCCCCAGCATGAGTTCGCAATGGCCCTATTTATACAAATCCGAACATTCACATATTTGTTACTAACAGTTTGATGATAAAAGGGAAAGGAGGAAAACCGCCAAGGGAACTCACTTTTACCCAGTGGCTAACATATGTCTGTTGTCACGATAAGAGGTGGATTGATGACTGCCAAAGTGTTTAATGATCATTTATCTCACAGGTATGTTGACGACGGCATTTAGTATTCAGGCAACATAAATCACGTAAACATTCTATCGGTTATTATACAGTAACGCCGTATATTGAGTTACTGCATTGCATGAAGTAAATGACCTTCTTAACTTGTGGAGGGATGTAAGCATTAAAGACTATTACATTATTGTAGTTTCATTGCATTGCCAGAAATGAATTATTAATTTTGCTGAAACGTTAGAAGTCCCAGAAAGAATTATATTATTATTATTATTATTATTATATTATTATTATTATTATTATTATTATTATTATTATTATTATTATTATTATACTGATCACGTCTCCCCAAGGCGATTAAAAATCACTGGCTTTGTATCATAATCAGTTACTGGTGCAGTGTGGGGTCTGCCGTGGAAGGCTGAAACCTACATTCTTTGGAAACTTGAATATCAAGTCAATGGCCCCTTTGTGTGCTTGTTCCATGTGAATAGGTTTCATCTAATAATATAATAATAATAATAATAATAATAATAATAATAATAATAATAATAATAAAATAATAATAATAATAATAATAATAATAATAATATGCAGGGAGCAACCTTCTTGATAACTGTTTATATATATATATATTTGATATATATATATATATATATATATATATATATATATATATATATATGTATATATATAAATATATATATATATATATATATATATATATATAAGCAAAATATATTATACAATATTTTTTGATAAATACTTTTGACAAATATCCTATTATGACAAATATGAATATTGGAATTCTACTCACAACCTAGCTGAGTCAGGAAAACGAATTATCAGAAGAATTGAAAAGTTCTTTACGAAATTAATTCCTTAAAAGCTTCCATCATTTTCATAATAATAAAATAATAGTAATAATATATAATAAAATAATAATATTATAATAATAATAATAAATAATAATAATGAATAATCTAATAGCTTATGATCTCATGAACTGACTGAAAAGCTCTAATTCCATCAACTTCCACAGAACACCTCTTTATACGAGGAATAAGAAAACTGCATTAAGGTAACAATAACGTTAATCATCAATTTGGCGTCCAATTACTTCTTAACAAGGCGGTCGGACAATTCTGCCTCGTTATATGATCCGATCGCTCAGCAAAACTCAAGCACCTGTGCAATTTGCAATACAATTCTGAGTTTAAGCAAAATGCTTTACCAATAACAATTACTTGATAATCGTTCAGAAATATATGAAAATATGTAATGTGTGATTATCTGAAGAGACGGTTGGAAACACTTACAAATAATAAATGCTCATGGTTGAATTTAAAATCGTTCTCATATTTTAGCAAGCGAAATAATCCGATTTAATACCGTCCCTGCTCAAACGCAAGACTACCTGACAAAGGACGTCTGTGTACTGGGTGTTCAAAGGTCAACAGTTTTCAGGGGTATTAGCGACAAAAGTTGTATTCTCAGAAGGTGAACAGTTGTGACATATATTCAGGAAAGATAACAAATTTAATTTTTTTTTTTTTTTTTTTTTTTTGCAAAGTGATAATAGTAGATTTAATGCTTAAAGATAATATTAAGGTAAAGCAATACTAAACGGACTCAAAAATTCTCCAAAATGCTTGTGTTTAAGATGTTAATGAATAAAAGTGAAAAAAAATAAAATCACTCCTGTATTTTCTTTTAACTACTTTCTGCCTGTCTTTATGAATGTTTATGCATAGATTACCCTTGTTCCTGTGTACATTTTATTCTTCAAAATGGCCTCACGCCCTCTTTCTTTTTAATCTCCTTTAAGGGAATAAATATCATAACTGGGCAAAACGTCAACCGTAATAAAGAGGAAGGAGGAGGGACATAAAAGGTCACTGACCTCCAACTTCTCTCTCAAAGTTTCTCTGTTTTTTGTTTTGCCTTTCTGCTTTTTGTCTCTTTCATAACTCGGTAAAGTTCCACGACCCTTCTTTCTTTCCTCCTTTCTTTTCTCTTATGTTTTTATCAACAGCATTCCCGGTCAACACCCGAAACCTGCCAGTATAATTGCCTAACTTCTATAATTTTATCTTGCTCCAGTTTTCACCTAGCAAGAAATTACAAGTCTTTCGATGGAACACTAAGGGTCCAGAATATTACTCAGTGGTCTCTCTTAATAATAATAATAATAATAATAATAATAATAAATAATAATAATAATAATAATAATAATAAAAGCTCAGCACCTTTTCCCATTTTCTAGTTATTTTTTCCAAGTGTCGATCTATTTCGAATGATTTCCACCTGAACTTTTTTTCTTTTATATACTGCTTTTTTCTTTGATATCTTCATTTTTCTTCTTTATGTACTCCAGTATAATTAGTTATATTCTCTGTTTTCCTGATAAATATTCCAAACATTTCCAAATGGACTCTTTTTCTTTCTATTGCCTTTTCGTTTGTTTGTTTATATGGTGTTTTTGCGTTGCATGGAACTAATGGTTATTCAGCAACGGGACCAACGGCTTTACGTGACTTCTATCACCAGAACTTCTATTACCAGAAATACACATCTCTCACCTCTCAGTGGAATGCCCGTTTCTTTCTATTGCCTTTTCGTTTTTACTAATTGTTTGTTAGAATTGTTCTCTCGAGTCTGTTTCTACCACTGCTGCTACTACGATTACCATTACCGCTAAAACTGCCAATGATGTTGCATCTTGCAGTTGCTTCATTATGTCTCGTTTAATTTTGATGTCAGCAGATCTTTCCAGCCCTCCCCATAAATTATATTCCCCCTTGTACTTGCTTTCGTTAACCTTCGCCTCAATTATCCGTTTATTCGATTCTTTTATTTTCCCAATCATCCTTCAGTTTTCCTTCTTCAGTGGACCCTTATGTGTTCTCATCTCATCTAGATTTGTCTGTCGTTCCACTTTTTTCTTTCAGGCACAAGTTTCTTTCGGTATTTCATTTCCCTCCTTCTTCCTAATTGCTCTGAGTCGCCCTGCCAATCTTCATTCCTTTACTGCTTTGTTTTGCTCTCTATCCTTTTCCTTGTACGTTCTTCAGGAAAAATTTCTTTAAATTCTTGAATTATTGTTCTAAGTACGCCCTTCTCTGTTTCTCCTCTTACTTTTCTTTAATTTTACTTACTAATCATTTTCTGTTCTGCACTTCGGGTCTTCCAACTTACTGGATTTTTATTCGCTAAATTTATTCATTTGTTCTCTTTACCTTTTTATCGGACTTCTTCAATTTTAGATGAGCGTTCTCCTAATGTCTCCTACATCGGCAACGATTTTGCCCCGGCAATTTATCAACTGTTATTTTTAGGTCTTTTTTTATTATTCCTCAGGCTGTTCCTTTCATCCTTTTAGCTCCGTACTTTGCTTCAAATTTTACTTTATATTAATGTCTTATTTTATTTTTGCATTTTATATTTCATATATGTGCCCTGGCTGTATATTCTTACCCTCAAGTTTGTATTTGCTGATTCCTTGTAGATGTGATTTTGTACTTCTTGTAGTAAATGTCTTCATGTAGTCTAGATTTTGTATTTGGATTTCTTTTATTCTCAATCTATATTTGCAAGCTTACTTCATAATCGATTTTACATTCCACATTTACGTTATAACTCAATTCTTCAATGCTTCATTGTAAATATCTTAATTTGTGCTTCCATTTTCCTTTCTGTTAATAACTCATTCGAATTTTAGGAACACTGAAGATTCCCTTAACAAGGAGGGACGTTACTCGACGTCTTTTGGGAAGAAGGGAACAAATACTTACTCAGGAAATGAGGCCACGGGGTTACAGGCTTCCCTCGTTTGCATAAGCATTAATTTTTTTAAAGATACCCTTCATCCCAAACTACAACAAGATCCACTTTATTTCATGTTTATACGGGCCTAAAATATATTTCCAAGTTAGCAGTTTTTTTATGATAGTCAGGAATTTATTTAATCGCCTGTATAGTTTTGATTGACAGTTGATACTCCCAGAGGAATGCAAGACAACGGTCACTGCAAAATCCAACATTCAACTGCTGAATCGAGGATGACACCCATCTGCAGAATACTTCCACGGCATCAGCCGATTCATACTCCAACTGTAGGTTCAACAAAACAGTGTGTCGAATCCCCGTAGTACTGTTCGCCGTTCATTTTCATCTTGCAATATTTTGCTTTATCAGTTGAAGGTATATACTTGAAATTCGTTTCTCGATATAATGTGGTTCGGATCCCACAATAAGCTTTAGGTCTCGTTGCTAGGTACCCAAGTGGTTCCTAGCCACGTAAAAAATATCTAACCCTTCGTGCCAGCCCCAGCAGAGCTGGTAATCAGCTCAGTGGTCAGGTAAAACTAAGACATACTTACTACCCCATTCCATCCAATAAGTAACCTAAATTCGTGGCAAACTGTATACGTATATTCAGAAGACAAATCATTTACCTTTCATAAGGATTTTGAAATTAAATATCTCCTTCAATAATATCATGAATAGAGACTATAAAAACCTGTACAAAGAAATATATTAAGATGGATAAATACCCGGCTTCCAAAAATATCAGTGTTTGATAAGTAGCTCCATAAGAAAATCCCTTTCATTATTTCTTAATGCTGAAAACATAATGAAAATTCAAATTACATATAAAAAAAACCTTCTGCAAAGAACAGAGGGAATGTGGTAATTAACGAGAACATATATGTCCGACGAAAGTAAGAGGAATAGACAATGATTAGGCTTAATGGTTAAGGACTAATGTCACAAGCATTAGTATACTTTCAACGGCTTCATTCCGGTGAGCGAGAGAGAGAGGAGAGAGAGAGAGAGAGAGAGAGAGAGAGAGAGAGAGAGACATAATTCGCACCACATCCCGACAAGTTCGTATAATTCACACTCTCCAGGACACTCCAATTCGCTCGAAACGTGAACCGCCGCCAGAGGAAGGAGACGAAATGGAACAATATGATGGTTTTATGTCTTATTTCTCCTTCTTGAGTTCTCCCTTCCCAGCACTGGCATGGAAGGTGATTGCAGGGAACTGTGAAACAGTTAGACAAGACAAAAATACGCCGAAGTTTCTTCGGCGGAATCGAGTTTTCTATAATGCTGTATTAAACTCTCAGCCGCAACCCATGAAACTCTCAGCCGAGGCCCATGAAACTTTCAGCCACGGCCCCGTGGTGGCCAGCGTTGTTGGCATCTATAGCGGTGCCAACCTCGCGATAATGGGTAGCTTTATCCTTAAATAAAAACTACGGAAGCTAGAGCGATGCAATTTGATATGTTGATGGGGGGAGGGTGGATGATCAACATACCAGTTTGCAGCCCTCTAGCCTCAGTAGTTTTTAAGATCTGAGGGCGGACGAACAGACAAAAGGCCATCTCGACAGTTTTCTATTACAAAAAAACTAAAAAAGGAAAACCAGACTTTATACTTCACCGAACAATCTTGAAAGTTTCTAAAAATTACACGAACTCCGTCTTTCTATGGTCCTGGTGGGGCAAAGGACCTATACTTTCAGCTCAAAAGTCAAGAACTCGAGTTCAACCATCGAATCCGTTGAAAACTTAACAGTATTGTCGTCCCGTTCCCTTCATAATTCAGGATGTCTCGGTTCTTCCCTAAGCAGTGAATTAAGTAGTAGTTTGTCGTTAGGTGTAAGTCATTAGACAGAAAACTAAGACGTGAGCGATCAGTGGTACGAGACGCCAAAGTATACGCCATCATATCGTAATTAACAAAGGAAAACGCGCAACAGGGTAGATCTCACCTCACCAGGGAGAAACCAGTGATCGGATACTAAACTAACCTTCTCCTCTCCTCCTCTTCTCTCCTCTCTCTCTCTCTACTCTCTCTCTCAGTTCAAGAAGACCTTTTCCCGTAACTTTACCCACGGGCGCTCATTATAGCGGTTCTTCAGGATCACTAGAGGATAGAAACCTTCTTTACAGGTCTAATAATAGATAAATTTCCGCGAATTCGGAGAACTTCGTATCTCGACTAACTGGCAATTTCATCAGACAGCGTCACTTTAGCTGCTTGATGCATCCACTGTCTAAACACCCACTTCGGCCATTTCTCAACCTCAGTTGACACACTTATCATCATCATGGGTACAACTATTATTATTATTGTTATTCTGTATCTCAGGTAAACAATAATATTCAGTGGCGAATTATGTTGATTCTATATACGTATGTATGTATATATATATATATATATATATATATATATATATATATATATATAATATATATATATATATATATATATATATATATATATATATATATATATATATATATATATATATATATATATACAACTTTCCAAGGGCCTCCGAACCCTGTCCTGGATTCATCTTCAGTCTAACTAAAATCAACAATACGAGAAGTAAATATGTAAGCTCCAGTTTTAAGGAGAGAAGCAATGAGTGACCTCGACAATGTGTTTCTCTAACGGACGAGGCGACGAACAGGACGGTCAACTATATAGTTGATTTCTTCTCCCCTACTTATATTTCGCGTGGCTATACTTCTTGATCTCCTCTACGACCAAGAAGGATAGCTTTAGTATTTACTTTATTATATTGATAACTTTATTGACGTGAACCCAGGGCAGGGTTCAAAAGCTCTTGTAACGTTTTTATAAAATCAACAAAATTCACCACTGAATTTATTGTTGACCTGAATACAACCTATTACTTTTCGATCTCGAGGAGAAAGACCTAATATTATCATCATATCACTGAAGAAAAAAAAAAGCGAAAGTTTTTACGGAAGAAACGTAAATAACTTTTTATTTGCCAAGTGAGAAGCCACAGAACATAAAGCAAATTTGTGAATAAAGAGAAAATAGTATATGAACAATGGTAGAGATAAGTCTATAAAAAATTAAGATATCTCTCTTTTCTCTCTATTATTATTATTATTATTATTATTATTATTATTATTATTATTATTATTATTATTATTATTATTATTATTATTATTATTATTATATTGTAACTATTCTTGTTTCGTCAGTCAAAAGGAAGTTGAACAAAATGTGCAGTATTACAGGCATCGATGATTGTTCCCTAAAACTACGACTTGGTTTCCCAAAGAGGCTCGGCTGCTGGCGATACTCTACCTCCCAATATATTCATGACAAAATCCTCAGTAAATATTAAATTAGCATATCTACATTGCACGTCACAAGACCCAACAGAATCGACTGTTTTTCGGGGAACTCAACGTTCGTATGAACTAGAAAGACTGTTGAAAGCGGCGCCCAGTTACTGAGGTTAGTTTCAAAATTTTTTTTTTTTAAATATCTGCATTCATTTACGTATTGTGGATTAACGATTCAATCGCAACAGGAAAGAACAACCGGATCTTCCACGTTAACGTCATACGTTCTTCTGAGGACAAGATATATTACATACTTTTGGGGACACTATTTCCCGCAGCATATGGTCGACATTGCATTTTTTCCTCTCCTCGAACGAACCAGGTTAGAAAAAGCATAACTCACGTTTCAAGTCAGCTGTTATGCTCGCGAAGTTTGAGAAAAAATACACCGCTCGACGAAACTTAGGAGGTTTTGAGAGAAATGAATTTGCGAACGAAAACGAAATCCCGACTTTCATCCTGCAAAATATTTCGTGATAATCGTCCGTTTACCTCCCAGGTTCACCTGTCGAGTCACGTCGCCCTTCCTTCGATATGGCAACACTTTCTTGAGAGGAAAGTTGGTTCTGATACAAAATTACAGGTTTTACGGTGGTCGAATTAGGTTGATGAATATTTTCATTTCATTAATTGTCATGTAACAGTTAACTTTTGTTTGTTAGCCAATATAATAAATAAAATAATCAATTTTATGCCGTGTATTCTCTCAGAATATTTTCCTAATAAACTTAGTTACTTGTTGCATTTCCATTCCTTTTTTAGTGAGTAGATTTTAATGTTCAATTCAATGCCCTACTTTTTATACTGCTTGAGTCCTTTCCTATAAACGTGTGAATAGATTCGTTGTCCTTAAATCATCTCTAGAAAGAACCTTACATACGACATGAAAAAGATTGCGACCAAATCCTTGACGATGCAAGACGTCAAACTCACCGGAAAAGCATTTCAAGTAAAAATCAGTAACTGGGATAAATATCATCGTCATACATACTGGGAGAACTCTCTTCCTTGATCGATTTAGACGCCTCATATCCGCGAGTTCTTGACGGCTCTCTCCATTTTATTTTCTCCCGGATATTCCTTCTTTTCCTTACCCTCTTTTATCACATCTCCTGCAGGCTCTCTCTTTTCCTCTTCTCTATTCCAACGCCCCCTCAACCTAAAAGCTGGGAATTTTCCGTCCTATAAAAACTGGGAATTGTCCATCCCCCTAAAAACTTGGAATTTTCCGTGAGATGTTTAACTGCAAGTTCTTGAATACTTACTCTCTCCACTTTCGCGATTATTTCTTAACCTTATGATCATGCTCTTTTTTTTTTTTTTTCCTTTCCATTTCTTTTCGGACGAAAAGCACTGA
>NC_061100.1:5593464-5612463 GCF_015104395.2 Macrobrachium nipponense
GTAATGGTCATTTGTCACATGAAAATCAGAGGTCTAACTACCACAAACATTGTCAAAATCCATTCACGAAAGGATTTCTGTATCTGTGTGCACGTGAAACCAAGTATACTTTCTTTTCTGAGTCACACGTACCCACAAATAACGCAGCTAAAATGTTTAAGAATTGTGAGTGACAATTTATCTTATTCATCAATATCTCCTCTCCTCATTTTGTAATTTTGAAAGATTTATTTTTTATTTTTATTTTACATTGCCGTTGTTTTCATGCATTTTTAATCTGTATGATATATCTTCCAATCTTCTTTTTTCTTTATTTGAGATGTTTTTCCTTTACATAACGGATAGTTTTTTTTTTCTTTGTACTACCGATTCAACACCTCCCGTCCCATTTTTGCTGTATTTTTCTTTTCCAAAAAAAAACAAAAATATTCCCTACTTTATTTTTCATTCATTTTATCCGTTTTTAAAGCATTTTTTTTTTTTTTGGCATCACCGACATTTCCCAAGACCGAAGTTCTTTATATTACCTAAATTATCGTACTTCCTATATTTTCAAGTTTTTTTTTTTTTTTTTTTTTTTTTTGTTTTTTTTTTCTTTTTTTTAAAGCCGATGGAAATCACAAACTACAGTCCACACTAGAGGTCAACACCGAATGACACGATTGCGGAAACGGTTAAACCAACACACACAATTACCAGGTGTCTTCCATTCAGTCAGCACGACATATTTGTCACCCTGCACTTATAATATTCCTCTAACGTGATATGAAGAAAATTATTTATTTAACCTCTTAATGCCAGTAGATACCCTCTGCTTTTCTCTGCTTTCATCTTTGTCTTCATGTTCCTCCTTCCTATGATCAATGCAAAGGGCCGTCCTGTCCTCGTATAACATACACGCCAACGCTGTATCCTATCAATTTTGCCTCATCACAGTTTCAAGCCCAGGGAATTCTCAAGTGTCCAGCCCAAGATGGTACAGCAAATTCCTCTCAGCACGCGATCCATAATTACGTCAAAACAGAAGTACAAATCACTTTTCATGCATGTGATATTTTTAACTTGTTTACACACTCAAGGTCTCTCTCTCTCTCTCTCTCTCTCTCTCTCTCATATAAAACAATTGTAGAAGCTATATATGCAATTCCATGAAAGAAAACTATCTAAAAATTACTTGTTCCTTTCAAACTACTTTCCTGTAATGAATCACAATTTAATAGTAAATAGTCAAGGGCAATATAGATGGCATTATAGGTGTATAGAATATTAGATATTCCAGACCGCTTCAATCTAATGGAGTTAATCTTCTTCCACCGCTAAAATCTTTTGACTAAGAAAATGGGAGGGAAAATCCAGCACCCTTTTCTAGTCCAGGCCCGATTAAAATCAGAAGAAAGTAACCGAAGACAGGAAGGACTTTTGGCTCAAAAATAAACTTCCTGGCAGCTCCCTAAATCACCATTTTCCGATGAATTTCCAAACCTGAAGACTGTTAAATCTTAATCTAGCGTAAACAGCAATCGGTACTTTTATTCTACGATTATGACTCACGATTTGCTTTCTAACTCTAATAATTCATAACAAGATTTCCATTGTATTTCTTCAATTACCATCGTAATTATCTGTCATTTATACCACAAGCACCATCATAATGTTGGTTATTAACATTATCCTCAACACCCAAGTAACATTAATTCTATATAACACTAAAACAGCATAAATATCTATTTTTTATCGGACGAAAATGCTTCCATCAACATATACGTGAAACAAATAAATACCACTATTTCAATGTTCGTGCATTACGTCCTCTTCCATACATGAACAGTACAGCATATGCTTTGCAGCAGCCATCCCAGTTTTACTGATGCAAAATAATCACAAATTCGCAAAATAGCAAATTCATAATGTAATATATGAGTCAAGGATAATAATGGAAAATAATGCTGATTTTCAGATAATCATTTGCCTTACAAAAGGGCTCCAGCTGAACTAATAGAAAAATTAGTGTTCGGAACAAGACTGCGGCGCAACTAGCCACTTCTTAGCTCTTGAATCAGGTTAAGGAAGTTGGACAGCTAACGGGAAAGGGCTGAAAACAACGGATGAAAAGTAAAAGCCAGAAAGCAGTGCACCTGGGGCCAGATAGATGCTGCTATTTAAAGTGTGTCCCACACGGCACACTGTACGAGAAGGATGTAATCCGTAGGAGATAATCTCAAGGTATTATAATAATTCTTCCAGGGGCTTTCACCCAATAGTTTCAGATGATGTTTTCAGAGAGTAAAAAGAAAAGCGAATGACCTCTTCATTAAAGCGTTTCTAAAACCGGTCATCCTCTTTTTCATACTGTCACGGTCGCCAAATTGTTACGACCCCTTTGGCCGTAATACAGGTTCTTTATACTTAAATAATCACAGGGATCGTAGGCAGTAGAAAAGTACACAGGGTAAGAGGAATGTGGACACAAACACCAGAACAAAATTAACAATATTTAATTACAAAATACACTTAACACTAAATAAGCCTTGTGAGGAAACTTAACATTAAATATACAAAATACAAGGAGCAAATAACAGCTCACAAGGACTCCTAATACTGAAAGCTAACCCTAACAAAAGTAAAGAATATAATATGCCAAAGGCTCAAATAATAATAACACGGGCCCAATAATAAAACCACTAGCCTACAAAATATAAGAAAGAAGGAAGACCAGAGAAAATGAAGTTAGGAAAACCTTAAATCTCCTACCTAACCGTGGCAGTTCTAAACTTAAAACTAATTCAAATAAACATTTTGAGGGGCAAAAATACCAAATACCGACCACTCAATATAGCATGCATATATATATACAAATATGATTAATATTTGATTACGCAGATCCTCGCGTACAACGAAGTGCACAGGAGTTCACGGAGGTTGCTTCTACCTCCCGGCAGCTAAACAGGGGAGCTCACGAATTGTCCAGGTAGATACAGGGGTAGAGTTCGATCCCGAGGGACAACACAGGATAATCTCCTCTTACCTGGCAATTGCCTCCCTACGTGCCTCCTCACGAGCCCTAAGCTCTCCCGGACCAGCAGCTGGAGATGGACAACACCGGACAGTGGTTGGCGTAACGCCTCCTACGTGGCGGGACAGCGACGACCACGTCTTCCGCCAAATCCTCAGGCGGGAAACAGGAGTACAGGGGCGTCGCAAGTGACTAACACCTGCGAAATCACAGCCGTGATCAAACTCCAACGATGTACGTTCGCCGTAGATGGCTCAGCACATCTACGCAAAACCACTTCCAAGGGAGGTCCGTCGGAGTATTCCTCCAAAAAGGCGTAAGACAAATCTCCAGAAGGCTGCCAACAAAAGAGCGTACGTCCAGAAGCTTATACAGGCCCGAACTATTTTTGGCCGGCCTCCACTCACAGCACTACAGTTCCATTCCAACTCGAAAACAAAATAAAAACAATCGTTAACACGATAGTTAGGTAATTCACAACAAGAGGAGGAATCACTGAGCAAAAACACTGAATGTTACGTTAACGTAAAAAAAAAATACAGCTGCTGAACTAAATATAAGAGAACACTTAAAACTAAGTTACAAGGCTGATTTAAGAAAATAAACAAGCAATAATTACGTTAATTTGACACATACGCTTTATTTCTATTCCTATTTTCTTTAATCTCTTTTACTTGTGTATGTTTCTTGCGTTCTTTTCTTTCTTTACCAAAATCCTGCATTGGCTCTTTTTGGTCTCTTTATCCTTTATCGCTCTTTCTGCATTTTTTCGTTGTCTTCCTCTTTTTCATGTACTTATCAACGCCTCACACATACTGAAAAGAGATCAAGCGTGCGAGGATGAAAATTAATCTTTTCAAATTCACTTTACTGAATAACAAACAGCTCGAGTTCAGTGACATCCAGTGCACACAACTTCGACATTGAAGGACAGATGAATGTTATCCTCGCAGTGCATCAAGTTGCTGTAAAATCTAACCATATCATCGAAGCCTTTTGTATGTTAAGCGGAGCCTTTATTTTTATTACAGAAACTTCATGCAAATAACTACGAGTAGGCTTTCAACCTGAGTTGAAAGAATTTGCATGTGGCGGTACTTTAAAAGCTAATTTATCCTATTTGCATATTCTGCAGATATTCCCGAGTACTACACACACACACAAACATATATATATATATATATATATATATATATATATATATATATATATATATATATATATTATATAATAAGAGTGTGTGTGTGTGTATATGTAAATATATATATATATATATATAGATATATATATATATATATATATATATATATATATATATATATATATATATATATATATATATATACGCGCACACACACACATATATATATATAAGGAGATAACAACATGATATAAAATATAAGTAAAATATACGGTATATACATTGGCACTGTTAAAGTTACTTTACTCTAAATTTTTTCTTTCCCAGAATTTACATTTTTTTCACATCTGGGATCCAGGTTCGCTTTTGGGTGGCTGGAAAGGTTTCATGACTTTTATCGCAAAAAATCTCAATCTAAATATGTCCATTTTAATTTGCTTTTTCTTTTATTCATATATATCCGAGTCCCAGTGGATGCAATATAAGGGAGTTTTATTATATTTCCTCTCCAATTAATCACAGTTTTATACAGTTCCGGTCGGGACACTGAAAAATTTAATGATAGTGACCTTTTGGCCGCTCTCTCTCTCTCTCTCTCTCTCATGCCTGTGCTGTACATGTAGCATTCCCGTCTCTCAGTAGAGAGCGTCAGATTATCTCTGCTAACCTGGGCTGTGATTCAAGTACTCGGTTGGTATAATCGATTGTCTTGGGTCATAACCTAGGTTGGAGAAAGTGAAACCTTTCATTGAATATCCACCCCATCCCCCACCCCTCTCTCTCTCTCTCTCTCTCTCTCTCTCTCTCTCTCTCTCTCTCTCTCTCTCTTCCTGAAAACTGATAAATAACTCGAAACCAAACGACTGCAGTTTAAACAGGTGTTTTAGTGGCATCTAGAAACTGGCAAATGCATCACAAAACCGACAGCTCTAGTTATCCACGTAAAACGTGTCAATGAATATATCGCACCTTGATCAACTTCATGATACTATTCTATTTCCAAGTCAGGATGGACGGACACCCTTATGTTGTTGGTAAATCTAAATATAAAGGAAAATGCAACCAAGTCTTCATTTGCCCTTATAACTAAAATGATAAGCTACAGTGAAACCTAACCGTATTAATTTTTAATGCTTTTTTTACTTTGAAAAATGACTGAATACATAGGAGGAAACAATGCATAATAGCAGCGAGCAGGCTAGTAAAGATTATTGCTATATAAGAAAATACAATATTACTCATTCGATGATAGGTCTGAAGCGAGTTTATAATACATATTTGTCTGTTTTCGATGAACAAACGTACTGTCTTGAATGTGTTAGGTCACATAGATAACTATGATTCAGCTTATCGCTTCAGAAACAGATATCACATATCATTACAAATTAGATGACTATTATCTAGTTCTTGATAACTATTTGGTACCTGGTTAACTCGTACTGTTCTTATGTATTATGTATTCTGCAGGTTCTTCTTACGTATATAAACAAATTTCCATTAGATGTGGGACGCATTACTTCATGCTTGAAGAATGTTTAAATTAATCTTTTACACAACCTTCCACATAGCATCATACATTACTGAAAAAAACTTCACCAAGAATAAAGACCCAAATTTTATATATTTACAGGTGTAACTTTCATAGGAGATACAACAATATTAATGATCATCATTGTCATTAATATAACCAACATGGTTATGCCAAGAAATTTAAAGTGTTTATCTTCAAGTAAGTGCTTGAGCATATAATTCTCTTTAAACAAACTCTCTCTCTCTCTCTCTCTCTCTCTAACCCTCCCAGTAAGCTTTCATAAATCTCATTCGCGGCACTAAATTTCCTTAACAGCAAAACCAAAAGAGAAAAAAACCTCTCATGATGTCAGCGAACCCGGTTCCCATAAACGCCATCCAACCCTGGCAACAAACATTGGCCCAAATGCTGCGTTGCCTCGTTGTTACGCGAGTTACGTTATCGACCCAATTCATGTTTACCCGCTTCTCTCGATGCCCTTCTCAAAATATTAGTCCGCCGGACTTTTTTATTTTCCTCTTGGACGAATGGTGGATCCGATAAGAAAAACACAGGTGCAGTTGGTTTCAGTTCCCGGGTATCGCTAGAGTTGCTATTCTGTTTAGTTTCCATTGATAAATATTGCTACTTAGCTGTGATAAGGATGATATTGAGAATGCTGATGGAAGTATGATAATGAGGGTAGTTTGTTACAGTTAAAGGAAATTCAAGCCACTCGACCTGGCTTCTCATATCATTAATATTGTAGTAAAAAAAATCCTTGTGCATTGTTTAAACGGGCAAAAATATTGTAGTAGAAAAAAAAGAAAAATTATGTTTTTCCTTGTGCACTGTTTTAACTGGTAAAAATTCTTCTATATTCCGCAGAGTACACACACAAATATATTTGTGTGTGCACGCGAGTACATAAAGAACGTACGGAGTGACAGTCGATTTCAGTCTTCAGGTTATTTCAGCGAGACTCTGTACTTAACATTTCATTATTTATATAAGCGTTGCAATTTCTCATATGCTCTCACGCTCTTTCTCAAAATCTCGACAGTCAGCTCATACACCTAACGTCAGCCAGTACTAAAAAAATAATAATAATAATAATAATGGGGTGATGGCAAGGTAGTTGGAGGAAGACGAATGGAAGCCCTTCTCGGAAGCAGCTAACTAACCCTGGAAACGGGCCTACGTCAGGAAGGTTGGACTCAAGGCGAACGTCGATGCCCGTTAAAGCCTTACATGAGACCTTATGAATCTGGTGCGAGCAAAAATTTTTCACGACTTGACTCTAGGATCGATCAGACAGCAAAAGCGATGACATATATAATCAGCCGCTTCAAAAATTGCCTCATAATCTTCTAATCCTTGCCTCGTACAAATGTAACTCTTGTCTCATCACCATCATCATCTAATCCTCGCCTCATACTCATCTCATCCAAAGCCAGCTACATAATACACGCCTTTTTGAATCGGAACCGCTCTTCAGATCTTAATGAGCTTCTTACCCTCTTGTGGTACTCATATTTATATTTTTAATATCAATTATATATACACATATACATGAAATCATCTTTATATTATATAGATAGCTACATCTATCTATATATACATGTGTACATTACTCTGCCAAAATAAGTAGCATATATATATATATATATATATATATATATTATATATATATATATATATTATATATATGTATATATATTATATACTATGTATATATATATATATATATATATATATATATATATATATATATATTCGATGGTGAAGTTGAGTCTACTGTGGTCGTGGAAGGCTTGTTGCAGGTGCTCTATTTCTTCCACCGTGCTGGCGCTTATGAAGGTGTCGTCAATATACCGGACGTACATAGACGGTTTCTCGATGGTGGCGAATCCTGATCTTATTTCTCTCAGTGACCTCTATTTCATAATGTCTCTTACTCGAAGCTTTTAGTCAGACTCTTAAAAATATTTTGAAGTGGATATCTCTGCCTTTGTAACCTCTTCTCAAAACAACAGCTTTTATTGTCCTCCTTTTTTTAGAGCTCATTAACTTTCCTACTTGAGTGTCTATTTTTTTCTTAATCTTCTTAACTTTCAACATTTTGCTCAGCAGGCATCATTTTTTTCTTTATTTATTTCAAGCTTTCATGTCCTTGAGGTATTGGCGCTTTCATCGACTTCAGGCGATAATAATAGCGAAGGCGAAACTCTCCTATTTCAAATTCTATTATTAGCAAAAAATAAAAGAGATTTAATATCAGCTAAAATTGGCTGATGTATTTAAGAACTTTTAATGAGCAGCGATGTCAGTTTTGCAACTGAAGATAAATATAGTTTCAAACAACTCTTGTTTAATTCAATCTTTTTGGGCGTTCAGTGTTCTTCTAACTTGCCTTAGGGAGACCACAGAGGTCGAGTTACTATATCTGTCTGGGTTCCTTGTTCTCTGTTGCACTCAGCACTGAATGACTGAATGGTTTATTCCTTCTATCGTGTTGTCATTTTTACACGTTGCGTAGTTCCTTATCGCATGTCATACTTTATATTTTCTGTTGTTCATATCCCATTGGTATGAGTATAAGAGAACAGAACTGCCCCCATATCATACCTCGGCCATGACAGTATTTACACTCAAGCTAGACTCATTCCCCGGTCAATGAGGCGATGAAGTAAAATACCCAGGTGGAAACAGGTATCAGCTGTCGGGTGAATCGGTTGGATAAAATTCCATTACTTCATTAAAATCTGTCAAATTTCACTAATGCTATGAATCCTGTCGTAAATTTATAAAGATATACTACTGTTACTGCAAGCTTCTCCATAAACATCTTCAACTTTTATGAGGCTCCTTCTGTTATCTATCAGTTACAAAAAAAAAAAAAAAACTATTATATTAACTTTTAGTTAAATTATTTATCAAGAGGCTTTAAGATTCATGGTTGGCTTCGGTAAGCTGCCACGGGACCTCTGCTTAAACTGGCAAATCGTTCCACTGCCTCAATAGAACGGGCTGCCTCAAAGAGTAATAGAAACGATAGTGTATTTATGGGGTGGTAGGTGTAAGTTCTAACGGCTGAGCCTCTCTCTCTCTCTCTCTCTCTCTCTCTCTCTCTCTACAACGCTAATGAAAAATGAAAACGGCGAGCAACTGTTAAGCTGCAAATACAGGAAAACTTTTCCTGGCTGATAAAAATTTTTCACAGCTAGCTGACGTTCTTTTACTGAGACAGCGAGCAGTTAACAAGAGGAAGGAGAGAGAGAGAGAGAGAGAGAGAGAGAGAGAGAGAGAGAGAGAGAGAGAGAGAGAGAGTTTCAAACATCTAAATGTCCGTGATTCCTCATCCAAACAATAATATCTGCATTGCCCTTGGGCTTAGTTTCACTACAACAGTATGTTCCACGATTGCAGAACTCAATCTTTCGAATACTCCCAGGCATTCACCTTTATAGTCTAGTATTGCATTTGGAAGAAATCTAACGATTGAATTGGCACATTTTGTATTTTCTGCTGAACGAAAAACAAACCACAGTAAATGTGCAGAAGTAATGTATTCCTACATATTTACACAAACATAGTTTAGTGAGAAAGTTACAACGTTTTCCTACTGTTTACATAATATGCACGGAAGAAAAGGCGAGTTCGAGCGTTTCAAAACTAATGAAGCACAGCTCGTGTACATCTGTATGGGTTATCTATCTATTTAATTTCTTTTTAAGGTATACGCACTGATCACTGAATGAACATATCACAGGAAGATATAATGTTTCGCAATAACTTGAAATCCATTACCGCAGCAAGTACTACAGATATTATGATATCACATGGCAATTCAGTATTATTAAAATCACTATTAAGACCGAGATTAACTGTCAAAAAGCTTTCAAAAAGTATCATTTTAGGGGTATTCTCCCATAAATGGTAAAGAAATTTTTTGACATTCATAACCATCTGATGACTCGTTATTATATACTAGAGACCCGTTACAAAGGTATCAACAATGATTGGCGAAAAAGCGAAAAGTATCCGGTAATTTGTCCAATAAAGATTCTGTTTACTTTTTAAAATAAATTATAAAAGTCTACCGATTAACTAGTTGAAATATTAGCTTCTGTAAATGCAGCAACTGTTTGCGCGAGAATATTCTGGTGGCTTTTGTTTGTTAAAAAGGATGTTTATCACAATGATGATGTCTTCACAGGACTACTCCGAAGATTTGGGCTTGATCAAGGGTTGAAAATGGTAACATGACAAAAGTACAAAATTGGGGAAGTTGGAAATCTAGATGGAAATAGACGAAAAAGAATGAGTAAAGAATTAAATACAGCAACCAATACAGCTTCATAGGAAAACTAATCACTTAACGTAACTGCTTATTAGCCATCTAAACACCGATACACATATTGGTTTTCATTTAAGGGAGAAATGTTATTCGAAGATATTATATTAGATCAAAATTTTCATGACTTTCCAAAAAACATTTAACGTTATCTGGTATCCCATTTTTTTTATCCAATTTTATCATATCATTTCCCTTTCCTTCATTTCTTTACCGGTAATGCCAAACCTTTCCCCCATTGTCCTTCCTCAACCATTTGATAAAACACGAGAGATTTACCCTAATCGCCAAGTAAACAAGTATCCTTTTTTAAATCCTTTTGCAGGAGATCCCCAGACTTCCTTCTTCAATCAGAAACTCTGTCCTGGATATTTCTATGCAAATGGCGTCTGGGGTCACAGACTCTCACTTAAAAGTCCCTATGGAAATGTAAATGGCGTTTCGGCCACGTTGCGGCTTCAAGTTCGAAGCGACTTCTCTCTGGCCTTTCCACTTTCTCAAATGTTATTGTTCCGTGAAATGACTTCCAGGTGACGAATGCTTAAGGGCCTTCTGGTGAGGATCGGTACTTTCACATAAGCATTTGTACGTTGCTGAGTAGTATATGTTAAATAGGCACGTGCTAAACTTTGTCAATAGCAGAATTATTCGTGTCAGTATTTATGTACACACACACATTATATATATAATATATATATATATATATATATATATATATATATATATATATATATATATATATATATATACATACATATGTTTGTATGGTTGCATATACGTATAACCTATACACAAGAATATATATCCCCATAATTAGGTAAAATATGTTTCTGCTTCATTCTGATTTTCTCATTTTTCCAAATATTTTGAAATGTCTTTCTTTCAGACATTTCTTGCTCAACCAGGATCAATTTTCCTAAACTTCATCTGGACTCTAGAGGGTAAAAACCGTCTATATAGTTCCCTCCGGCCGACACTCCCTATCTCTCTCTCTCTGTTCTTTACATTTCCTTTTTTCCCGTCTCTTTTCTTTGTATTGCAGTTCACATCATTAACCTTTATCTTTTTCCTATCTCTCTTTCTCTCTCCGACTATGATTTACGAATTGTTTTTTTCGCTCCAGCAGTCACTCGTCAAAAAATGGTAAATGGAAAATAAATATTCCGCGGTGGTATAAAACAGAAGGATGATTTCATAAAAAAAAATGAAAAAATGCTGCCACCACACTCCGAACAACCCGCTAAAAAAAAGGGCAAATATTAATTTTTCCGCTTTTTTGAAAAAATTGCATCGCTTTTCAAAACCGACAAATATTTTTCTAATATTTCGATTTGCAAATATTCGATGGAAAAAATATTTGTCCTAAAACGTGAAAGTACAGAACGTGTGAAAATAAGTTTAAAGATGACAATGTGAAAATGTGTGAAAGAAAATAGCTTACAGAGGTCTTCAATTATGAAATAAACAAAATTTGAGGAAAAATGAGTCCCTTAAAACAAAAATGGAGACGGAAACGACAAGTTTTTTTCTAAAAAGAACTTTGGCTTAGTTAATTCTATGTACTGAATACACATTCTGACGCACATAAAGGTAACGAATTAGCTTTGTGCAAATGCATATCAGAGAAAAAAAAGAAGTTCTCCCACTTACTTTTCTTAAGTACAAAAGCCAACGGGACGGGCCACCAAATTCTTTTTAGTAGCCCAGTCCCGATTTGAACATATAAATCAAGAAATGATTTGAAGTAAAATATAAAAAATAAGTAAAAAATTCTAAAGTTTACCAGCAAGGAAAGAGAAACGCTTTACTGAGGTCTGTAATCAGAGACTGCCTGTTTTCACAGAGTAAATATGGGAAGGACTGGCCTGACGGGTGTTATGAACACTCAAGGCTAGTCACTGAAATAGTATCTGAAGAAGAAGAAGAAGAAGAAGAAGAAGAAGAAGAGGAGAGAGAGAGAGAGAGAGAGAGAGAGAGAGAGAGAGAGAGAGAGAGAGAGCATCTTGCTGAGAGAGAAACCATCTTGCTGAGAAAGTCTCGGAGTTAAATCATACTTTCAAAATGTTGTTACTTGATAAATACACCACAAAGATTTTTGGTACTACTTGATGAAAAAGGATGAATTCAATAGCCTTCTGTTAACAGGAATGAAAAATTTTGGCAAAGCGATATAAAGATACAGGAACGCATAAATTGGCCCACCGATTGGTAAAAAAATTAAAAACAAAATCATTCTATGGCCACAGCAATGAACACTAAATTAGCTGTGTCATCTGAACCGAATACGAATGCTCATTAAAATTATTTATGCACAGCGCAAATTAAGCACAATAATAATATAATAACAAGACAAATAAAAACTATTGTTTGAGATCGTACCATGAACGATATCCTTCTTGTACTATAATAAGTAATTTTGAACATAAACAGGTCAAGTTTAGGTTTCCTCATCAAATAAATATTCATGCTTCTAATTATAGTCTCTTTTCGCTTCTATGAGGTAGATTAAAGAGAGGGTTTCTCTCATTCGTTCGCAACGTTGCTTAATAATTTGATAAAACCAAATCTTTTGCCTTCATTTCTATTTTACGTTTATAGTTGAATAAAATTACATCTTTTCCACCCGAAAAATATTAAGATCAACATTAATTCTATTTTAATATAAGTTCTTTGCCCGGAAAATAACCCATTAGCAGTATTCGAAGAATATTCAATATACCACAACAAATACTCACCTTCAGTTCAAAAAAAATAAAAATATTCACTGAATATTTCAAAATTAATCATTATCAAAACATGAAAACTAAGATGAAAACAAAGATTACCATTTTGAAATAAGCCAAAGGGGAAGACAACCACAGATAGTATCTTGAAGTCTCCCTCTCTCAAGGATACGAAAATAAAAATAGATAAGTAGCAAAATACGAAAAAGATGAGTGATCTCAGGTGGAACCTTCGAATTGAACTAGGTAAAATAATTTTGAATACAAAATTATTTGTCAGTTAAAAGGTATACTTTAAAAATATAGGGCAGCTCTCTCTCTCTCTCTCTCTCTCTCTCTCTCTCTCTTTAAGATCACCAGCGATCGTCCCCTTAACCTGAATTGCTTTCCCTTTTACCCAGTTGTCCTAATTATCGTTTCCCCTCTAACCCTTTGCCATATTCTATTTTCCTCACGACCTATCCCCGCGAGAGACTGTTCTCTCACATAACTTTTCTTTACCAATTCGCCATCCTTTTTTTTATTCTTTCCTTATTTATCCCTCTCGTTCTTCCTTCTACATCCACTTTAATAACTGGCTCGATCCTTTGCCTATGATCATTGTCCGCGTCGTTTCTATCCAATGTAATAAGCACTTTGTCAGTGGTTCTAGCTTGGGAACAAAGGTGTTCATTACTGACAACTTTCATGATGGCTCATATGACTTCATTCCACAGGAAGCGAAAGAGGACTATAAGGTAAAGCGCCTCCCTTCTATGGTTTGTTGCCACATAAAAGAGAGGAGCTACAAATAAGATCAAACCAACTGAATTCCTGCCAATAAACGTCAGCCCTTATAGTACAATCTCTTACGACAATCTAAAACGAAAAGGAAAAATCGAACTTATAAAAGCACGAATTCCTAAATAAACAAAGCTTCTCAAAATAGAAATATGGATAAAGTCTCCCCTCATAAATTCTGTCACAAGATGAGGGGAGAAAGCTATTCCCGGGAACTATGAGAGATTCACATAGAGAAAAACTGGGCCAATGCCGTTCAGAGGTACATGAAACGTTTGAATTACGAGCTATCAATGATGGAAGCTTTATACTATAGTGCGGTTACTTTTCTAAGATCGCTTGCACAGATATCATAAGTTGCCAATTTTCATGTTATGGTAATTATATTACCTTCATGGAGTCTATTGAAATAGTTTTCATTTATTGAAATGTGGTTCTTTGTTTGCATCAGATATTTTGAATATATCTTATTTCGTATATTCTTCCTAAAAACCTCAGTTTCATTAATGAAAATGAAGATCTAGCACATTTTTTCCCCGGCGATGCCAGATCTGAGTTTAGGGGACCTATGATTTTTAAGAGGATTTAAAAGGTCATGCTCAATCTCATTAAAGGATACTCGCACTCGATCACCCACTGTGATAAGTACGGACAGTCCAGCCCAAGTGACTCCCGTAAACGTCTTCACCCACCACTTGAAGCCAAGGAAATAGTCTATAATTTCACTAAATGCTTCATTTTATAAAAACATCATGAAGGTCCTGTAACTAATGTTTCGAAGGCTATCCAGAGAACATCTGAAGCAACAAAAGTGCATAATAGATCGATTGACTTATGAATTTATTTTTCAAGTCCAAACACTGTAGCCTACAGGCCATTCAGCGCATCTATAATTATGGAAAGAGAAAGAAGGAATAGATAAATAGAATCGGGAATAAAAAAAAATAGTTAACAGGGAAGAAGCAAACCCTTTCCCTCGACTCCCAGGGTCTATAGCGAATCCTCCCAAGAAGGATTATATCTGCGAGAAGCATTTAATGGGACTTACATACCGTAGATATGACAACTCTGCCTTTTCTACCTGGCCCCACCACAGCGATCTTAGAAAAGTAAATGCACTATAACGTGTAATTTCTCTGACATTCCTGACTATGTGTCATTTGGGGACCACATACGTATGAAGGTAAGTGTAGATTCACGTTAACACTCAATACGGACACATGAAATTGTCATGCTCACGTGCAAAATAATCTCCACGCCCTCTCAGAATCATAAATCATAAACAGGAGGACTGTTCTTTCTCCCCCCCCCCAACCCCCCCCAAAAAATTTCCTGTTACTTACAAAGGGTACCAGTTCCAATTGTTGGTAAAAAAAAAAAAAAAAAAAAAAAAGTAGTACCATGGAGAAATATGAAGCGATGACTCGAGAATGCCCAAAGTACATCTCATACGAGTAAGAATCGCTCAAAGACAACATGACCGTTAACTGAGACCTAAGTTCATTATATTCATCTGTTATATCAAACCAATCCTTGTGGTGCAAAGGATTCAACCTACAACAACCTTTCAATCCTTCACTCTTCCATTAGACTCATAACACATAAGAAGAAATATCCGAGACTCAATATTTACCCATCTTCAAAAAAAAAAAACAGGACAATCTAACAAAAAAATGAAAGGGAAAAATCAAGAAACATCATACCCAAGAACATTAATTACCAAGAACAAAAGATAATGAAGAATGCTTCTTCACAACCGGAGGATCAATAGTTACATGAAAATCTAAGCCTAAATAATAAAATAGAACAATGAGAATACAGATACCGAAGAAGAGGAACAAAGTACATGAAGAGGGAACCAGAGTGTTGTTGCCTATTACAGCTACCTATACTTGTGTAAACAGGATTTCTATTACATGTGTCAATCAAGAAGAAAGAGAAAGATATCAAACTTATCAGAGTTCGTTAAGATGTAATCACACTCCACATTTCACTTTGAAGAAATAGTTGAGAAAAATGATTGCCGATTTAGCCATTAAATTTTTCAAACAGAATTTAACTGATTTACTTTACATGAAGTCACATGAAGTCAATTTGTTTTGCTATTTAGATCAGAAATTATTTCATTTGCTTTAAATATACTGATTTTGTGTATTACATACGAGTATATTCAATTCACCCTGCTTTCATAGAACGATTTTTTTTTTTTTATTTTTTTTTTTTTCCAAGCCTAATCAGTTTGCATCTGCATAGTTAATGGTGAATTGATTTACTTATCATCTCTGTTGGTCTTTCAGATGAAGACCGAATTCATTTTTGTACATTTTACTCGTTTCGTAAACGAAATTAGTTTCCTGCATCTACTCATTTTTGTCCTGGATGTATCTCACTGAAATTGAAATAACTTAATTTACCTTGACATCCAATCAGTATGGTCTGCAGATTTTTGTTTTTATCTACTTAATTTTCTTCACTCAAATATAATTAATTAAATAAAGTTAGTTTTGGTCTTGGTTTAACTGATTTGACAAATTTAACTTACTCAGTTTGTTCTAAATATATGGAACAGAGTATATTGTTACTTTGTTTTATCTGATCTTACTCAATTCGTCTTTATTCTCTAAAAAAAATAACACTGGGTATTCTTTACTTTAATAGCACTTCTCTATATAAATCTCAGGTGCAATAGGTATGTCATTCAAAGACAGAACAAGATATGGTCCTGGGCATTCCTTATTTTAATAATACCACTCCTCTTTATAAATCTCAGCTGCAACACGTATTATGTTACTCAGATAGCACAAGATATTGTCCAAAGTGTTGGATTTAAAAGTTTCGAGGAGTTTCTAAGATATCTACGTTTTGAAAGCATTTTTGCAGATTCTCATAAGTTAGGATGTTAAAGAGCTTGGACGAAAATATATCAGCTACTACAAGAAATAAAAAAAAAACCTTGCTGGAGAAACCAACTGCAAGTGAATAGGGAGTATAAATCCAGAAAGTTTTCTGAAATATCTTAAAAATATTCCAATATTTAAATTTACGGAAGATTGATAACGAAATAAATGAAGAAGTGAAGAGTTCAAATCCCGTAAAACACGCATTCTTTCTTCGTGTTAGTCTTGGTAACCGAATAGTTCAAAGGTGGACAAAGCTTTGGATTTAGAATGCCATTTGAAGCAGATTCTTTACTATATCCAGACTACAAGATCAACAGAACCTATTTATAATTATAATTCAGTGTATCAACTTATTTGTATGAAATAGGAAAGGTTATTCTACATATTATGTCAGCAAAAAATGAACTTATATAACTCTTTTGGATCACAGCACATACTGCCTTACGGGCTGCTGAAAAGCAAGCACCCGTACTATAACTACCAGCACAAGGCTGGCTTAATCGCTGATCTTACTACTAACAGCACAGACTGTAGAATGGCAATGAATAGTTTGAAAAATTATACAGCAACGATTCTCAAACATAAAATATATGAAATATACAATTCCTCACTTCACACGAAACGAACTATAAGGCCGACTTTTAGGGAAATGTTCAGGGAAGTGATCTTCCTCTTCTACAAGTACAGAGAACCCATCTAAATGGAAATTTTTTACATTTTCGGAGACGATGCAAACATCCCAGTATTTGTTAGTTTACAAAACCCATTAAGATTTTTAAGGAATATATATTGTATATATATATATATAGTATATATATATATATATATATATATATATATATATATATATATATATATATAATATATATATATTTATATATATATATATATATATATATATATATATATATATATATATATTATATATATATATATATATATATATAATATATATATATATATATATATGTGTGTGTGTGGTGTGTGTGTTGTGTGTGTGTGTAAATACATTTCATATATACTAACATTTGAGTATCATTTTCTTAAACTTAAGCGCATGAACGATTAATGAAAGATATATAAAATGAAGGTTTATTTTTAAATGTTACCTTTTATAAATATAAATATCCTCCCGTCATTATTTCTCCAGTTTGTTAAATCTAGCCCCATTGACCCTTAGGATCTTGTTCATGTCCTTAAAATCTCATCCATCCATCCATTCATCAATCCGACAACAACACATTCATTTCTCGGGGCCGAACTCGTTACCTCATCTTTATAGTCGGTTGACGCAATTTTTCCATTGAGCTGCGAGAAAGGTAATATCATCTAAACTATTTTGTTGTTGTTGTTGTTGTTGTTGTTGCTGTGTTTGGCCTTGAAACTCAACATAGTTCGCTCCAGCTTTAATGAATATCCCCATCTCCTCGGCGCGATGAGATCATGAACTATGCCAGTGAATGAGATGTTGACAAGGAGACGACGGAGAAAATTTTAATGAAATATGAATGACTTACGGCAGCGAGTTTTGAAGGAGTGTAGAATTTCTTCCTCTTTTGCTGTCTCTTAAACAGTCATGGCAACAGAGAAAAAATGTCATTCTCAAAACCATCTACTTAAACCTCAAACTGCGTCCCGAGTCTGAAATTAGCTTTCTCTCTCCTCTCCTTTAAACTGCTCTAATCCTTCCGTTGACGGAATGGAAAGAACAAGCATCTCTGAGAGAGAGAGAGAGAGAGAGAGAGAGAGAGAGAGAGAGAGAGAGAGTAGAGAAGGAGAGAGAGAGGGGGGGGGGACTGAAGGCATTTGCATTAATTAAAATCGACAACAATGATCCTTCTCTTTACACAAAAGACATGTTTATAAAATTTCTAACGTTTATGCATTTACCTCAGACATTATTTATAATAATCATTATAATTACTATTATCATGGAACAAGCTTCTACTGACGTATATGAAATTGTCTGAAATACAGGAGAGAAATGCTAAAAGTATCTGGACAGTAAATAAATATGTAAACAAAGACGTAAATAAATAAACCTGTCAAACAAGCATGCAAGGACAGTACAAAGAATGTCTGAGTGCATCCTCTAGCCAAAGCTACATAACTAAACTTTGGAAGGTCATAGCGCAGATGTTACAGCACAGCCCAAGGTTGGAGAGCATGGCATACGGAAACCACACATACACCTGCTATGATTCAGAAGGCAGAAATAGCAAAACAGATATTCCAGTCATTTAAGGAAGATCATAGCACAGAGGCTATCGCACATCCCAACGTTTGAAAGCAAGTCATGAGGGAACTACATATGCACTTGATATGAATCAGGTGGCAGAGATAGAATCATAGATATTTCAGTATTTCAGTCATTTACGCAAAATATAACTTCATGATGGGATGTTGAACGCCCCCGAAAACTACCAACAACCCTTTTCCTCAGAATGATTCCACCATTCCAAGAGCAGTTGCAGCAAAACTGCCCCACAAATCCCACCTTCAGCACTTCCTACACCGTGGAATGTTCTAACGCTTGATGCAAATGAGACCCTGGAAAGAAAATTCAGCTGCAATT
>NC_061100.1:5612963-5637523 GCF_015104395.2 Macrobrachium nipponense
ATAGCATTCCCTTTAAAGAGTTTAAATCGGTTCATTATGCAACGCTGTAATGGCAAACAGCGAGTACAGGTTTTCAGGGGCGTCAGTCAAAATAGGCTGGGGAAAAATACATATATATGATCATTATGGAAATTTGAAATTTTATTTTTCACAATAATTTCGGGTGAATTCCCTTAGCAACTTTTGGCCATGTCAAATATGTTTGAAAACAATTTCCTAAAGGACTACATTTTAATTTTGTCTGGAATTTAAACAAAATACGGAAGAAGAATATTTATTAAATTTTTCTTCTTTAACTTGTTTTTGTATTTATTTTTTCGTATTTATTAATTGACGCTATACAATTCGCAAAGAATTTCCTTTTTCCTTTTAGTTTTAATTCAGTGTTAAGTGCAAGTCGAGACTATTATATTAAGAGGGAGCTAAGAAAGGTTTGTAAGTTAAGCAGATGAATGATGTAATCTGTTCATCTGCAAAGAAATACAATATCAAAAATAGAGTATTAGTTAACGGAACGAAACTTTTTTGGTAACAGATATCAGCGTTGTAGTGTTGTGGATTAATGCTGAACACAAGTCTGACGGCGAAAAGGAGGCGTGTCCTTTGAATTCCTCCAGCCCTTTACTCGTCCTTGAACTTCCTACTTGTTCTTGTGCCCTTGCTCTCGAGCGTCTAACTTGTCCTGGACCTTCATACTTGTTTTTGTAGAGCTAACTTCAAGCTGAAGCCAGTTGTAAAGCTGTTAATACGTGCTTTGTCTCATTTTTAAGAACCCCCGTAGACCGGTAGTGCCGTCAGTGCATCTCACTTAGTAGGCAGTACTTTGGCAGCGTTCCTACGGGCCCCAGCTGCAACCCATTCGATATCTTTTGCTGTACCTCCGTTTATATTCTCTTACTTCCATCTTTCTTTCCACACTCCTCACAATTGTTTCACAGTGCAACTGCGAGGTTTTCCTTGTGTTGTTACACCTTTCAAACCTTTTACTCTCAATTTCTCTTTCAGCGCTGAATGACCTCATAGGTCGCAGCGTTTGGCCCTGGGATAAATATTATATTAAATTTCGACTCCACTTCCTTTTTAAGATTTCTGATGGCATTGGGTGTTGCAAGTATACAGTTATTTTTATTGACAAATTTCAGAATGGAGCAGCTGAAATAACCAAGATGACTGCTCTCTTTTAGTTTATGGCAGAAGCCTCTACATCTAAATGACAGCTACTGTGGTATGCTGGCAGCCACCTGTATTCACCTTTATGGTTAGGCTGCCTACTACGTAATGCTCTCTTTGCCCTTTGGCTTCTAGGAGTAGTGAGGTATCGTTAAATCCTAACTTTTACGAAGTCTAATTAACCTTTTATAAGATAACCCAAATCAAACAAGTAATGAATTAGACTTCTTTGTTCATTTGAATTAGACCATAATGAACCTGTCCTGACGTTTACCATGTTATATAGTTGAAAAGAAAGGTAATTAATGATAATAGATATTTTTATTTAAGCTTAATTACTGCCTAATGAACCTATTGTATTCTTGATATCATTATTTCTTTTAATTATATAAGGTTGCATTGGCTGTACGTAAAAACCGTATTCAAATGTTAGAAGTGAATGAAGTGACATCAGTATTTACAATCATTTGAATGAAGTTAAAAAAAGGAAAAGTCTTAAAATTTCAGAAATAATGTTTAAATGTAAGTAGATTTACGTTTAAAACTACTTTTGATTAAATCATCGTTATTTTATGTGACCCATTTTCCGTAAAACTTGCAAAAATAATGAATGATATTCAGAGGCCGTGAAGATGATTTGAACTGCATTCATTGTTGCCTCTAACAAAACGAAAAAGTAATTGCATTGAGATATATATATATATATATATATATATATATATATATATATATATATATACATATATACTAATATAATATATATATATATATATATATATAATAATAATAATATAAAAAATAATAAATATCATAATAATAATAATAATAGTAATAAATAATAATTATGGATACTGGCTCAAAAACTTCAAGGCCCTACACCCACGAATAGCAGAACAACTCCAGCATTGTATCTCAAATCACCATGCACCCAGATGGATGACCACAGGAAGAACATCCTTAGTACAAAAAGACAAGAGTAAGGGAAATATAGCCAGTAACTACAGGCCTATCACCTGCCTACCAATAATGTGGAAGTTACTAACAGGTATCATCAGTGAAAGGCTATACAACTACCTAGAGGAGACAAACACCATCCCCCACCAACAGAAAGGCTGCAGAAGGAAGTGTAGGGGCACAAAAGACCAGCTCCTGATAGACAAAATGGTAATGAAGAACAGTAGGAGAAGGAAAACCAACCTAAGTATGGCATGGATAGACTATAAGAAAGCCTTCGACATGATACCACACACATGGCTAATAGAATGCCTGAAAATATATGGGGCAGAGGAAAACACCATCAGCTTCCTCAAAAATACAATGCACAACTGGAATACAATACTTACAAGCTCTGGAATAAGACTAGCAGAGGTTAATATCAGGATAGGGATCTTCCAGGGCGACTCACTGTCCCCACTACTCTTCGTAGTAGCCATGATTCCCATGACAAAAGTACTACAGAAGATGGATGCCGGGTACCAACTCAAGAAAAGAGGCAAGAAGAATCAACCATCTGATGTTCATGGACGACATCAAGCTGTATGGTAAGAGCATCAAGGAAATAGATACCCTAATCCAGACTGTAAGGATTGTATCTGGGGACATCAGGATGGAGTTTGGAATAGAAAAATGTGCCTTAGTCAACATACAAAAAGGCAAAGTAACGAGAACGGAAGGGATAAAGCTACCAGATGGGAGCAACATCAAACACATAGATGAGACAGGATACAAATACCTGGGAATAATGGAAGGAGGGGATATAAAACACCAAGAGATGAAGGACACGATCAGGAAAGAATATATGCAGAGACTCAAGGCGATACTCAAGTCAAAACTCAACGCTGGAAATATGATAAAAGCCATAAACACATGGGCAGTGCCAGTAATCAGATACAGCGCAGGAATAGTGGAATGGAAGAAGGCAGAACTCTGCACCATAGATCAGAAAACCAGGAAACATATGACAATACACAAAGCACTACACCCAAGAGCAAATACGGACAGACTATACATAACACGAAAGGAAGGAGGGAGAGGACTACTAAGTATAGAGGACTGCGTCAACATCGAGAACAGAGCACTGGGCAATATCTGAAAACCAGTGAAGACGAGTGGCTAAAGAGTGCATGGGAAGAAGGACTAATAAAAGTAGACGAAGACCCAGAAATATACAGAGACAGGAGAATGACAGACAGAACAGAGGACTGGCACAACAAACCAATTCACGGACAATACATGAGACAGACTAAAGAACTAGCCAGCGATGACAATTGGCAATGGCTACAAGGGGAGAGCTAAAGAAGGAAACTGAAGGAATGATAACAGCGGCACAAGATCAGGCCCTAAGAACCAGATATGTTCAAAGAACGATAGACAGAAATAATATCTCTCCCATATGTAGGAAGTGCAATACGAAAAATGAAACCATAAACCACATAGCAAGCGAATGCCCGGCACTTGCACAGAACCAGTACAAAAAGAGGCATGATTCAGTGGCAAAAGCCCTCCACTGGAGCCTGTGCAAAAAACATCAGCTACCTTGCAGTAATAAGTGGTACAAGCACCAACCTGAGGGAGTGATAGAAAACGATCACGCAAAGATCCTCTGGGACTATGGTATCAGAACAGATGGGTGATACGTGCAAACAGACCAGACGTGACGTTGATTGACAAAGTCAAGAAGAAAATATCACTCATTGATGTCGCAATACCATGGGACACCAGAGTTGAAGAGAAAGAGAGGGAAAAAATGGATAAGTATCAAGATCTGAAAATAGAAATAAGAAGGATATGGGATATGCCAGTGGAAATCGTACCCATAATCATAGGAGCACTAGGCACGATCCCAAGATCCCTGAAAAGGAATCTAGAAAAACTAGAGGCTGAAGTAGCTCCAGGACTCATGCAGAAGAGTGTGATCCTAGAAACGGCACACATAGTAAGAAAAGTGAAGGACTCCTAAGGAAGCAGGATGCAACCCGGAACCCCACACTATAAATACCACCCAGTCGAATTGGAGGACTGTGATAGAGCAAAAAAATAAAAAAAATAATAATAATAACAAAATTGTGTTACGGCTCAGTATAAGATGATTCTTCTTGTTATTGTCTACGTACATCTTTAACGTACCATTAGGAGTTGTATTTCTCGTTGACAATGGGAGAGGAGTTTGTACACAAGGCAATTTTCTCCCCTTGCTTTTCTTTATTTTTTTTTTCCTTTATTCATGAACGTATCTCGATGGCAGTCTGACGAACAGTTACCCAGTAATATTTTCAGTGACCTTAGTAATCACACCCGACATCATATACAAAGAGAAACGGTTTTTAATTTTCCTTATTGTCCCATTTCACAGACCTCATGATAACTGGATAAGAAGGATGGACCTCAAAGAATAACCTATTACATGATATGCATGATACATACGGGAATAAAGATCCATTTTGGCAAACACTCGTTAACGCTTGACAGCAATTATTCTTCATCAAAATTAAAAGTCGTTTGTATCCCTTGTCTGGATTTTTCTCCACAGTAATAAAACATCTTGTTCACGCTACGTCGAGGCGGACTTTTCTTTGAAAAAACGAGTCATTTGATAAGATTTTAAGCTTCGGTGTTGAATACAATTACCTTTATCATTTCTCCGTGTAATGCTAAGAAGAAATACCGGTGCGAGAAGGAAATGTTTTATTTCGTTAGTTAGTAAATGGTGATTGATGTGTTTTTTTATGGCTTCACAAACCTTGTGATAAGTGATACATGTCATGCTCATTAATACTTCAAAGAGAAAGTTACACTGGAAGAATACTTTGTAGATTTAACTTTTTCTGAATTATATGATCCTTCAAATAGTTAGGTCTTAATGATAATTATGTACAACATTTTAATGTATCATTTGGACTGCAGCATAATTATTTGATTTAGTACACATTATCATTTTAACACTAAGACAACTCTTCTAGATGCATTCCTTATAAATGAACGAACAATTACATGTAAATCTCATAGAGAAGACAAAGAAAAGACATTCATTTCTTTGTGTAATTCTAAATACCTAATTACTCCGTGACCCTTACGATATTTATATCAACCAAGTTTATTTATGGTGCTCATCTATTAAAATGCCCAAATGATGTAGCATTCAGCTAACAGAGAGAGAGAGAGAGAGCACATTTAATTTGTGGGACTTTTTTTCTTTAAAATCAGCCGTGTTGGTAAAAGACATTAAATATGATTAATTGTGGTTTCTTTTATCGTAAAAAGTATCTTTATAGCAAGTGTTTTTAAAAGAGGAGCATATTGTATGTTGTGTTGCTAACCATATTTACTCAGAAATATATGGCATATTTCGAGGTTTTTCAATTTTTTGTAATATAAATAAAAAAAAGGAAAAATCCGTAAGAAAAGCTGCCACCCGAAAAATGATGTCACAGACACACGACGTGTGGGGTAGGGGGCCGACATTGTACCGATAGCAAGAATACAGAAATGAACAGAAAGATTTAGAGCAAAATTTTAGTGTTGTGGTGATAATAGGAATATGGTACTGTATTCTCTGGTTAATTTAATTATGTACGTGCTTTCTCATACAATTAAAAGCTCCACGATTTCATGTATCGGGGTTTTTATTGTAGTCAAGGTCAGTCATGAAAAATATAACATTCCAAATCTGAAATTTGCCAACACAATCACAAAGGGTTTCCCTTGCATATTCACACATTGTTATACATGCAAGAGCGGGCGAACACCGGGTTTATTATAATGGGAAACAGCAAATTCTATTTGTCGGACCGTTGTAAGCGTTGCATAGGATCATCCCGGGCATTTGCATCCTGCAAACGGCTTTATATTATCTCCCTCGCGAGCATTTGGTGGCGTCTCCAGACCTCCACTCTGTCGGCTTCTGTTTGTGAAGTTGCACTTCGGTATCGGGCTATCAAAGTATATCTGCTGTCACAGTAAAATTGTGTTGAGATACACGACATACAAGTTGCAAATTAAGGGTTTAATGTATCTTTATACCCCGAAGAACAATTAAAAGTCGGTCAAGTCACTAGCGAAGGATCCGCATAGGAAAAGGAATGAACTTGTAGGGTGTGCCTGCACAAAGGAATAAATTGCAGGTGAGTTTTCTTTCCAGGGTCTCATTTGCATCAAGCGTTAGAGCATTCCACGGTGTAGGAAGTGCTGAAGGTGGGATTTGTGGGGCAGTTTTGCTGCAACTGCTCTTGAAATGGTGGAATCATTCTGAGGGAAATGGAGTCGATGGGTAGTTTTGGGGGCGCTCAACATCCCATCATGAAGGTATATTTTGCGTAAATGACTTAAATATCTGTGTTTCTATCTCTGCCTCTTGATTCATATCAAGTGTATATGTAGTTCCCTTATGACTTGCTTTCAAACCTTGGACTGTGCGATAACCGTTGTGCTATGATCTTCCTTAAATGACTGAAATATCTGTTTTGCTATTTCTGCCTCCTGAATCATATCAGGCGTATGTGTGGTTCCCGTATGCCATGCTCTCCAACCTTGGGCTGTGGTGTAACATCTGCGAAATGTTAGAAATTTAATGAACGTGTCGTTTATGTAAAGAGAAGGATCAACGTTGTCGATTTTAATTAATGAAAATTTCTTCTCTCTCTCTCTCTCTCTCTCTCTCTCTCTCTCTCTCTCTCTCTCTCTCGGGGATGCTTGTTCTTTCCATTCCGTCAACGGAAGGATTAGAGCAGTTTAAAAGGGAGGAGAGAGAAAGACAATTTCAGACTCGGGACGCAGTTTGAAGTTTAATTAGATGGTTTTGAGAAGAACATTTTTTCTCTGTTGCCATGACTGTGTTTAAGAGACAGCAAAAGAGGAAGAAATTCTACACTCCTTCAAAACTCGCTGCTGTAAGTCATTCATATTTCATTGAACTTTTCTCCATCTTATCCTTGTCAACATCTCTTCCACTGGCATAGTTCATGCTCTCCTCGCGCCGAGGAAGTGGGGATATTCATTAAAGCGGAGCGAACTATGTTGAGATTCAAGGCCAAACACAGCAACAACAACAACAACAACAACAACAACAACAAAATAGTCTCACAGCGCAACGGAAAAATAGCTGAAACCGACTATAAAGATGAGGTAACGAGTTCGACCCCAAGAAATGAATGTGTTGTTGACGGATTGATGAATGGATGGATGGATGAGATTTTAGGGACATGAACAAGATCCGAAGGAGCAATGGGGCTAGATTTAACAAACTGGAGAAATAACGACGGGATGATATAAAAGGTAACATTTTAAAAATGAACCTTCATTTCATATATCTTTCATTAATCGTTCATATAGTATATATGAAATGTATTTACATATATATATATATATTATATATATATATATATATATATATATATATATATATATATATTCCTTAAAAATGTTAGTGGGTTTTTTTAAACTAACAAATACTGGATGTTTACATCGTCTCCGAAAATGTAAAAAATTTCCCTTTAGATGGGTTCTCTGTACTTGCAGAAGAGAATGATCACTTCCCTGAACATTTCCCTAAAAGTCAGGCCTTATAGTTCGTTTCGTGTGGAAGTGAGGAAGTTGTATATTTCATATATGTTATGTTGAGAAGCGTTGCTGTATAATTTTTCAAACTATTCATTTCCATTCATACCAGTATGTGCTGTAGTAGTAAGATCAAGCCGATTAATCATCCAGCCTTGTGCTGGCACGGGTGCTTGCTTTTCAGCAGCCCGTAAGGCAGTGTGTGCTGTGATCCAAAAGAGTTATATAAGTTCATTTTTTGCTGACATAATGTAGAATAACCTTTCCTATTTCATACAAATCAGTGGATACACTGAATTTTAATCATAAATAGGTGCTGTTGATCTTGTAGTCTGGATATATTAAAGAATTTGCTTCGAATGGCATTCTAAATCCAAGCTTTGTCCACCTTTGAACTATTCGGTTACCAAGACTATCACGAAGAATGCGTTTTACGGGATTTGAACTCTTCACTTCTTCATTTATTTCGTTATCAATCTTCCGTAAATTTATTTGGAATATTTTAAAGATATTTAAGAAAACTTTCTGGAATATACTCCCTTTGCACTTGCAGTTGGATTCTCCAGCAAGGTTTTTTTATTTCTCGTAGTAGCTGATATATTTTAGTCCAAGCTCCTTAACATCCAAACTTATGAGAATCTGCAAAAATGCTTTCAAACGGAGATGTCTTAGAAACTCTTCTGAAGTTTTAAATCCAACGTTTTGGACCATATCTTTTCTATCTTTGGATGGCAAAGCTATTGCAACTAAGATTTATAAAGAGAAGTGGTACTATTATAATAAAGAATGCCCAGTGTTATTGTTTTAGAGAATAAAGACGAATTGAGTAAGATCAGATAAAACAAGGTAAAAAATTATATTCTGTTCCATATATTTAAGACAAACTGAGTAAGTTAAATTTGTCAAGTTAGTTCAACCGAGACTAAAACTAATTAAATTAATTCTATATTTGAGTGAAGAATTATGTAGAGAAAAACAAAATTATGCAGACCATACTGATTGGATGTCAAGTAAATTAAATGATTTCAATTTCAGTCAGATATATATCCAGGACAA
Source organism: Macrobrachium nipponense (assembly GCF_015104395.2). Classification (NCBI taxonomy): domain Eukaryota; kingdom Metazoa; phylum Arthropoda; class Malacostraca; order Decapoda; family Palaemonidae; genus Macrobrachium; species Macrobrachium nipponense. Next base: position 5,621,742 of record NC_061100.1, read on the forward strand.
AATGAGTAGATGCAGGAAACTAATTTCGTTTTACGAAACAAGTAAAATGTACAAAAATGAATTCGGTTCTTCATCTGAAACACCAGCGAGATGATAAATAAATCAATTCACCACTAACTATGCAGAGCAAACTGATTAGGCGTGGAACAAAAAAATTCGATTCTATTAAAGCGGGGCGAATTGAGTATACTCGTATGTAAGACACAAAATCAGTATATTTAAAGCAAATTAAATAATTTCTGGTATAAATAGCAAAACAAATTCACTTCATGTAAACTAAATCAGTTCAATTCTGTTTGAAACTAATTTAATGGCTGAATCGGCAATCAATTTTTCTTAACTATTTTTTTAAAGTGAAATGTGGAGTGTGATTACATCTTAACGAACTCTGTGATAAGTTTATTTCCTACTTTTTTCTTCTTGATTGACACAGGTAATAGAAATCCTATTTACACAAGTATAGGTAGCTGTAAAAGGCAACAACACTCTGGTTCCCTCTTCATGTACTTTGTTCCTCTTCTTCGGTATCTGTATTCTCATTGTTTATTTCATTATTGAGGCTTAGATTTTCATGTAACTATTGATCCTCTGGTGTGAAGAAGCATTCTCATTATCTTTTGTTCTTGGTAATTAATGTTCTTGGTAAGATGTCTTGATTTTCCTTCATTTTTTGTTAGATTGTCTGTTTTTTTAAGAGGTAAATATTGAGTCTCGGATATTTCTTCTCATGTGTTATGAGTCTAATGAAAGAGTGAAGGCTTGAAAGGTTGTTGTAGGTTGAATCCTTTGCACCACAAGGATTGGTTTGATATAACAGATGAATACAATGAACTTAGGTCTCAGTTAACGGCCATGTTATGTCTTTGAGCGCTTCCTACTCGTATGAGATGTACTTGGGCATTCTCGAGTCATCGCTTCATATTTCTCCATGGATACTTTTTTTTTTTTTTTTTTTTTTTTTTTTTGGTTTTTTTTTTTTTTTTTTTTTTTTTTTTACATAATTGAGAATGGTACCCTTTGTAACAGAAACAATTTTTGGTGAAATAACAGTCCTCCTGTTTATGATTCTGAGAGGACATGGAGAATATTTTACACGTGGGCATGACAATTTATAGTATAAAAGCTTCCATCATTGATAGCTCGTAATTCAAATGTTTCATGTACCTTTGAACGGCATTGGCCCAGTTTTTCTCTATGTGAATCTCTCATAGTTCCCGGGAATAGCTTTCTCCCCTCATCTTGTGACAGGATTTATGAGGGGAGACTTTAACATAATTCTATTTCGAGAAGCTTTGTTTATTTAGGAATTCGTGGTTTTATAAGTTCGATTTTTCCTTTTCGTTTTAGATTGTCCTAAGGAATTGTACTATAATGGCTGACGTTCATTGGTAGGAATTCAGTTGCTTTGATTTTATTTGTAGCTCCTCTCTTTTATGTGGCAGCAAACCAAAGAGGGGAGGCGCTTTACCTTGTAGTCCTCTTTCGCTTCCTGTGGAATGAAGTCATATGAGACATCATTAAAGTTGTCAGTAATGAACACCTCTGTTCCCAAACTAGAACCACTGACAGAGTGCTTATTACATTAACGGCGAATTGGATAGTCACGGCACGGACAATGATTATAGGCAAAGGTTCGAGCCGGTTATATTAAAGTGGATGTAGAAGGAGGAACGAGAGGGATAAATAAGGAAAGGATTAAAAAAGGATGGCGAATTGGTACAGAAAAGTTATGTGAGAGAACGATCTCGTGCGGGATAAGTCGTGAGGAAAATAGAATATGGCAAAGGGTTAGAAGGGAAACGATAATTAGGAAAACTGGGTGAAAGGGAAAGCAATTCAGGTTAGGGGGACGATCGCTAGTGATCCTAAAGAGAGAGAGAGAGAGAGAGAGAGAGGCCCTATATTTTTAAAGTATACCTTTTAACTGACAAATACTTTTGTATTCAAAATTATTTTGCCTAGTTCAATTCGAAGGTTCCACCTGAGATCACTCATCTCCTTCGTATTTTGCCACTTATCTTTTTTTTTTTTTTGTATCCTTGAGAGAGGGAGACTTCAAGATATTATCTGTGGTTGTCTTCCCCTTTGGCTTCTTTTAAAATGGTAATCTTTATTTTCAGCTTAGTTTTCATGTTTTGATAATGATTAATTTTGAAATATTCAGTGAGTATTTTTTGTTGAACTGACGGTGATTATTTGTCGTGGTATATTGAATATTCTTCGAATACTGCTAATGGGTTATTTTCCGGTAAAAGGACTTATGTTAAAATAGAATTAATGTTGATCCTAATTTTTTTTCGGGTGGACAAGATGTAATTTTATTCAACTATAAACGTAAAATAGAAATGAAGGCAAGAGATTTTGTTTTACCAAATTATTAAGCAACGTTGCGAACAAATTAGAGAAACCCTCTCTTTAATCTACCTCATGGAAGCGTAAAGAGACTATAATTAGAAGCATGAATATTCATTTGATGAGGAAACTTAAACTTGACCTGTTTATGTTCAAAATTGCTTATTATAGTACAAGAAGTATATCGTTCATGGTACGATCTCAAACAATAGTTTTTATTTGTCTTGTTATTATATTATTATTGTGTTTAATTTGCGCTGTGCATAAATAATTTTAATGAGCATTTGTATTCGGTTCAGATGACACAGCTAATTTAGTGTTCATCGCGGTGGCCATAGAATGGTTTTGTTTTAAAATTTTGAGTCAATATGTGGGGCAATTTATGCGTTTCTGTATCTTTATATCGCTTTGCCAGGATTTTTTGTTCCTGTTAGCGGAGGGCTATTGAATTCATCCTTCATCTTTGTGGTTTATTTATCAAGTAACAACATTTTGAAAGTATGATTTGACTCAGAGACTTTCTCAGCAAGATGCTCTCTCTCTCTCTCTCTCTCTCTCTCTCTCCCTCTCTCTCTCTCTCTCTCTCTCTTTCTTCTTCTTCTTCTTCTTTTTCTTCAGATACTATTTCAGTGACTAGTCTTGAGTGTTCATAACACCCGTCAGGCCAGTCCTTCCTGCATTTACTTTGTGAAAACAGGCAGTTCGGATTACAGACCTCAGTGAAGCGTTTCTTTTTCCTTGCTGGTACACTTTGGAATTTTCCTTTGTCCTTTAATTTTAAATAATTTCTTGATTTATATTTTTTTCTTCGGGACTGGTCTACTAAAAAGGAATTTGTTGGCCCGTCCCTTTTGGCTTTTGTACCCAAGAAAATTAATTGGGAGATCTTCTTTTGTTTCTCTAATATGCATTTGCACAATACTAATTCGTTTCCATTATGTGCGTCAGAATGTGTATTCAGTTCATAGTAACTAGCAATTCTTTTAGAAAAACTTGTTGTTTCCTTTCCATTTTGTTTTAAGGACTCATTTCCTCAATTTCGTTTGTTATTTCATAATTGAAGACCTTGTAGTATTTTCTCACATATTTCACATTGTCATCTTTAAGTTATTTTCACACCTTTCTGTACTTTCAGTTTAGGACAAATATTTTTTCCATCGAATATTTGCATCGAATATGAAATATTGTCGGTTTTAAAAGCATGCATTTTTTTCAAAAAAGGAAAAATGATATTTGCCCTTTTTTTAGGTTGTTCGAGTGTGGGAAGCATTTTTCATTTTTTTCATAATGAAATTATCCTTCTGTTTTTATACCACTGCGGAATATTTTTTTCCATTTACCATTTTTTGACGAAGTGACTGCAGGGAGCGAAAAAACAATCCGTAAATCATAGTCGGAGAGAGAAAGAGAGATAGGAAAAAGATAAAGGTTAAATGATGAGAACTGAATAACAAAGAAAAGAGACGGGAAAAAAGGAAATGTAAAGAACAGAGAGAGAGAGAGAGAGAGAGAGAGAGAGAGAGAGAGAGAGAGAGAGAGAGAGAGAGTGGTGGATGGGTGGGGGGGAACTATATAGACGGTTTTTACTCTAGAGTCCAGATGCAGTTTGGGAAAATTGATCCTGGTTGAGCAAGAAGTGTCAAAGAAAGAAAGACATTTCGAAATATTTGGAAAAATGAGAAAATCAGAATGAAGCAAAAACATATTTTACCTAATTATGGGGCTAATATATTCGTACGTGTATAGGTTATAAAGTATATGCAACCATATATATATATATATATAATATATATATATAGATATATATATATATATATATATATATCTATATATATATATATATATAGATATATATATATATATATATATATTATATATATATTATGTGTGTGTACATAAATACTGACGCGAATAATTCTGCTATTGACAAAGTTTAGCACGTGCCTATTCAACATATCATACTACTCAGCAACGTACAAATGCTTATGTGAAAGTACCGATCCTCACCAGAAGGCCCTTAAGCATCGTCACCTGGAAGTCATTTCACGGAGCAATAACATTTGAGAAAGTGGAAAGACCCGAGAGAAGTCGCTTCGAACTTGAAGCCGCAACGAGGCCGAGATGCCATTTACATTTGCAAAGAGACTTCTGTGAGAGTCTGTGACCCCAGACGCCATTTGCATAGAAATATCCAGGGCAGAGTTTCTGATTGAAGAAGGAAGTCTTTGGGGATCTCCTGCGAAAGGATTTAAAAAAGGAAACTTGTTTACTTGGTGATTAGGGTAAATCTCTCGTGTTTTATCAAATGGTTGATGAAGGACAACGGGGGAAAGGTTTGGCATTAACGGTAAAGAAATAAAGGAAAGAGAAAGGATATGATACAATTGGATAGAAAAAATGGGATACCAGATAACGTTATATGGTTTTTTGAAAGTCATGAAAATATTTATCTAATTTAATATCCTCGAATAACTTTTCTCCCATAAATGAATGTGTGTATCGGTGTTAAGTCGGGTAATAAACAGTTACGTTAAGTGATTTGTTTTCCTATGGAGCCATCCCCTCCCTTACAGTAGCTGTATTGGTTGCTTTATTTAATTTTCTACTCATTCTTTTTCGTCTATTTCCATCTAGATTTCCAACTTCCCCAATTTTGTACTTTTTTCATGTTACCATTTTCAACCCTTGATCAAGCCCAAATCTTCGGAGTCCTGTGAAGACATCATCATTGTGATAAACATCCTTTTTAACAAACAAAAGCCACCAGAGTATTTTCGCGCATACAGTTGCTCTGTTTACAGAAGCTAGTATTTCAACTACTTGTTAATCTGCAGACTTTTATCATTTATTTTAAAAAGTACACAGCATCTTTATCGGGCAAATTACCGGATACTCCTCACTTTTTCGTCAATGATTGCTATGACCCTTGTAATGACGGGTCTCTAGTATATAATAACGAGTCATCAGATGGGTATAAATGTCAAAATATTTCTTTACCTTAATTGGAGAATACCCCTAAAACTATGCTTTTTGAAAGCTTCTTGACAGATAACTTCGGTCTTAATAGTGATTTTAATGATACTGAATTCCTTTGGTATATTCATTCAATGACCAGTGCGTAAACCTTAAAAAGAAATCAAATAGAGATAGATAACCCATAGAGATGTACACGAGCTGTGCTTCAGTAGTTTTGAAAGGCTCGAACTCTCCTTTTCTTTCGTGCATATTATGTAAACATTTTAACTTCTTCACTAAACTGTCTTTTGTGTAAATATGCAGAAATACATTGCTTCCGTACATTCACTGTGGTTTGTTTTTCGTTCAGCAGAAACTACAAAGCGTGCCAATTCAATCGTTAGATTTCTTCCAAATGCAATACTAGACTATAAAGGTGAATGCCTGGGAGTGTTCGAAATATTGAGTTCTGCAATCGTGGAACATACTGTTGTAGGAAAACTAAGCCCAAGGGCAATGCAGATATTATTGTTTGGATGTTTGAAACTCTCTCTCTCTCTCTCTCTCTCTCTCTCTCTCTCTCTCTCTCTCTCTCTCTCTCTCTCTCTCCCCTATGCGCATTCCTCTTGTTAATTGCTCGCTGTTTCAGTAAAAGAACGTCAGGTAGCTGTGAAAGTTTTTTATCAGACAGGAAAATTTTTCCTGTATTTAAGTTTAACACTTTCTCGCCGTTTTCAGTGTCCGATTAAATTTTTTTTTCTTTTAACTAACGTTCTCATTTTTACATTAGCGTTGGAGAGAGAGAGAGAGAGAGAGAGAGAGAGAGAGAGAGAGAGAGAGAGAGAGAGATTCAAACATCTAAATGTCCGTGAGGCACAGCAGTTAGAACTTACACCTTCCACCCCATAAATATACTATCGTTTCTATTACTCTTTGAGGCAGCCCGTTCTATATTGGCAGTGGAACGATCTGCCAGTTTAAGCAGCGGTCCCGTGGCAGCTTACCGAAGCCGGCATAAATAATTTAACAAAAAGTTAATATGGTTGGGAAGTTTTTTGTTTTTGTTTTTTGTAAAGGGTATATAACAGAAGGAACCTCATAAAAGTTGAAGATGCCTTTGGAAAAGCTTGCTGTAACAGTATATCTTTACAAATTTACGACAGGATTCATAGCATAAGTTAAATTCGACAGATTTAAATGAATAAACTAATGGAATTTTATCCAACCGATTGGACCTGATAGCTGATATATATCTGTTTCCAGCTGGGTATTTTATTTCATCGCTTCATTGATCGGGGAACGAGTCTAGCCATGGCTGAGGTATGATATGGGGCAGTTCTGCTCTCTTATACTCATACCAATGGGATATGAACAACGGAAAATATAAAGTATGAGATGTGACAAAGAACTACATAACGTATAAAAAGGACATAGCACAATAGGAAGAATAACCCATTCAGTGCAACGAAGAACAAGGAACCCGGACAGATATAGTAACTCGACCTCTGTAGTCTTCCTAAGGCAATTTAGAAAAACCCTGAACGCCCAAAAAGACTGAATTAAACAAGAGTTGTTTGAAACGACATTCTTCTTCAGCTGCAAAACTGACATCGCTGCTCATTAAAAGTTCTTAAATACATCGGCCAATTTTTAGCTGATATTAAATCTTTTTTTGGCTACCAATAGAATTTGAAATAGGAGCGTCTCGTCTTCGCTAATATTATCGCCTGAAGTCAATGACAGCGCCAATACCTCAAGGAAATAAAAGCCTGAAATTAATAAAGAAAAAATAATGCTTGCTGAGCAAAAAGTTGAACGTTAAGAAGATTAAGAAAAAATAGAAAATTAAGAAAGAAAGTTAATGAGCTCTCAAAAAAGGAGGACAACAAAAGCTGATGTTTTGCGAAGGATTACAAAGGCAAAGAAATTCTCCTCAAAGTCTGATTAAAAGCTTAAGTAAGAGACATTATGAAACCTAGAAGTCACTGAAAGAAATAAGATCAGGATCTGACAACAATCTGAAATTAAAGGCGTACAGAGCTTCATCTCGAAATATTTTTCAGAATTCGATATATATATATATATAATATATATATATATATATATATATATATATATATATATATATATATATATATATATATATATGACTGGTAAAGTGTTCTGTAACAACAGAATTCCATCTAATAAAAGGAGCCCCATAAAACACCAAAATGTAGAGAGAAAAGTACTATATTTCAGAGACTGCTGTCTCTCTCTTCAGGTATATGAATGAGAAAAGTTTACAGAAAAGGTGGTATTTATACCAAGAGATTCGTCCACAAGTAAGCCAATTTAGGTCACCCCCGCTGATAATCTTCCTTTAATCTTCTTAAGCGTTGGTTGAATGAACACTGCTGTCGACGATGTCCGATGTCCAATTCCCTTTTGAGATGTTCATTACCTGCTTCTCTTTTATTAAGGCCGATTCCATCATTTGACTCTTGTACCGGCAGTTGCTGCTATAAATTACACGTGACATATTCCAGTTTATTCTATGTTTATGTTCATTTATATGATTGAAATAGCCGAGTTCTGTTGTCCATACCTAACTGACCGTTTGTGTTGTATTAATCTCTGGGGAAGTGATTTACCTGTAAATCCGATGTAAGATTGGTCACAGTCCTGGCATGGGATCTCATATACCCCAGAGTCTTTGGGCGATGTCTTTTGTTGGACGTTAATCAGGGATTTAGCTAAGGTATTTGGGTAGGTAAATGCAAAAGGGTTGGATTTCCCAAGGGTGTGAGTTACTCTCTTAATCGTCTCCAGGTGGGGAATTTTTTATTTTATTGTTGGGTGTGTCTCTGGTCTTGTCTTTAGGGGGTCGGTAGAAAATTACGTTTGCTTTTTGAATTGCTTTCTCAATTATATGGTCAGGATACTTTAAAGATGAAAGTTGCTTGCGAATTAGTTCAAATTCTTTTTCCAGGAAATCTGGGGAACAAATTCGTAAGGCTCTTAAGAATAGGTTGCTAGCTAGACCTATCTTGATAGTATTGTCATGATAGCTAAAGTAGTGAATATATTAAAAAGTGAGAACGTTGGTTTTCTGTATGGTAAATTGTATTCTGTCGTGTCTCTGATTATTAAAACATCAAGAAAAGGAATTTTGTTGTCTGTTTCCCATTCAACTTTAAATTTGATGCTGGGTACTAATTCGTTTAATTTTGAGAGGAATTCATTAAAATTACCCCACATTATTATCCCAAAATGTTAGTATGTCATCCACGTATCTCATCCACAGCATGTTTTTGGGTTTTATTGCATTTATTACTGTAGTTTCAAAGTATTCCATGTACAGATTGGCTAAAATAGGACTTAAAGGACTACCCATACTACACACCCGAAGTTTTTGCTTGTAGAATGATCCCCGAATGAAATACGTTATTAGATGCACATAATTCAACTAACTTTATTATTTTGTCAAGTGCCGAAAGGGAAATGATCTGAATAGGGGGATAATTTTTCCCTTAAAAACTGAAGAACGTCCTGTACTGGTACTTTTGTGAATAGGGAGTCTACGTCAAGGCTTAAAAGTTTAATGTTGTGAAGTGGTATATGTGCTTCTCCTGAATTTGTGACAAAAGTCTTCCGAATGTTTGATGTGACTGGAGAAAAAGTGCCTAAAAAAGGAGAAAGGAGGCCAGCTAACCATTTAGAAATTTTGTAATTGAAAGCTCCGGCGCATGAAACGATGGCTGAATGGAAGATTGTCTTTGAGAGTTTTGGGAAGACCATAAAAGTAGGGTAATTTAGGATTAATTACTTTAAATTTCTCTAATAGTTCAATACTCTTTTTGTCTTGGCCAATTAATCTTACTTTCCGAAAAAATTCTGTGGGAACGTTCTGGAGGGGATTTTTCGTCAGTTTTTCGTAAGTATTTGTGTCGCTAAGGAGCTGGTTGATTTTGTCGAGGTAGAAGTCTTTGTCCATTATTACAATTTTGCCGTCTTTGTCGGATCTACTTATTATAACATCTAACTTTTTTAGCGAGTGGATGGCTATCATGAATCTGCGGGGGACAGGATATTTCTTATGAAGGTCAGTTAAAGCATTTAGTAAACACTCCTTTTAAACATATCTCTTCACGGCTGTAGTTTTTGTCAGATATGAATTTATCAAAAAGCCACTATGAAGTCTAGGTTGTTTTTGCGGTCTGGCATTAGGGCAAAGGATAAGCCTAAATTTAAAACTAAATGTTGATTTACAGTAAGGGGGGTGTTGGATAAGTTTAAAACTTAGTCTTGTTGTTCAAGATTATTCCATGCGCTATTCATGATAGCCATCCACTCGCTAAAAAAGTTAGATGTTATAATAAGTAGATCCGACAAAGACGGCAAAATTGTAATAATGGACAAAGACTTCTACCTCGACAAAATCAACCAGCTCCTTAGCGACACAAATACTTACGAAAAACTGACGAAAAATCCCCTCCAGAACGTTCCCACAGAATTTTTTCGGAAAGTAAGATTAATTGGCCAAGACAAAAAGAGTATTGAACTATTAGAGAAATTTAAAGTAATTAATCCTAAAATTACTCTACTTTTTGGTCTTCCCAAAAACTCACAAAGACAATCTTCCATTCAGACCCATCGTTTCATGCGCCGGAGCTTTCAATTACAAAATTTCTAAATGGTTAGCTGGCTTCCTTTCTTCCTTTTTAGGCTTTTTAGGCCTTTTTTCTCCCCAGGTCACATCAACAAATTCCGGAAGACTTTTGTCACAAATTCAGAGAAGCACATATACCACTTCACAACATAAAACTTTTAAGCCTTGACGTCGACTCCCTATTCACAAAAGTACCAGTACAGGACGTTCTTCAGTTTTTAAGGGAAAAATTATCCCCCTATTCAGATCATTTCCCTTTGGCACTTGACAAAATAATAAAGTTAGTTGAATTATGTGCATCTAATAACGTATTTTCATTCGGGGAATCATTCTACAAGCAAAAATTCGGGTGTAGTATGGGTAGTCCTTTAAGTCCTATTTTAGCCAATCTGTACATGGAATACTTTGAAACTACAGTAATAAATGCAATAAAACCCAAAAACTCATGCTGTGGATGAGATACGTGGATGACATACTAACATGGGATAATAAGTTGGGTAATTTTAATGAATTCCTCTCAAAATTAAACGAATTAGTACCCAGCATCAAATTTGAAGTTGAATGGGAAACAGACAACAAAATTCCTTTTCTTGATGTTTTAATAATCAGAGACACGACAGAATACAAATTTTACCATATACAGAAAACCAACGTTCTCACTTTCATATATTCACTACTTTAGCTATCATGACAATACTATCAAGATAGGTCTAGCTAGCAACCTATTCTTAAGAGCCTTACGAATTTGTTCCCCAGATTTCCTGGAAAAAGAATTTGAACTAATTCGCAAGCAACTTTCATCTTTAAAGTATCCTGACCATATAATTGAGAAAGCAATTCAAAAGCAAACGTAATTTTCTACCGACCCCCTAAAGACAAGACCAGAGACACACCCAACAATAAAATAAAAATTCCCACCTGGAGACGATTAAGAGAGTAACTCACACCCTTGGGAAATCCAACCCTTTTGCATTTACCTACCCAAATACCTTAGCCAAATCACCTGATTAACGTCCAACAAAAGACATCGCCCCATAAGACTCCTGGGGTATATGAGATCCCATGCCAGGACTGTGACCAATCTTACATCGGATTTACAGGTAAATCACTTCCCAGAGATTAATACAAACACAAACGGTCAGTTAGGTATGGACAACAGAACTCGGCTATTTTCAATCATATAAATGAACATAACCATAGAATAAACTGGAATATGTCACGTGTAATTTATAGCACAACTGCCGGTACAAGAGTCAAATGATGGAATCGGCCTTATAAGAGAAGCAGGTAATGAACATCTCAAAAGGGAATTGGACATCGGACATCGTCGACGCAGTGTTCATTCAACAACGCTTAAGAAGATTAAAGGAAGATATCAGCGGGGGTGACCTAAATTGGCTTACTTGTGGACGAATCTCTTGGTATAAATACCACCTTTTCTGTAAACTTTTCTCATTCATATACCTACGAGAAGAGACAGCAGTCTCTGAAATATAGTACTTTTCTCTCTACATTTTGGTGTTTTTATGGGCTCCTTTTATTTTATATATATATATATATATATATATATATTATATTATATATCTATATATACTATATATATATATATATGATATATATATATATATATATATAGAGGGAGAGGATATTCGCCCGTCATTCAAAACCAGGGACTACTGCAGATGACTAAGAAACAAGTACATAATTCATGGTTTTCCATTAAAAAAAACAAGGGTGGGGGGGGGGGGGGAGACGAACCGAACTTGCCCGAATCATTTCTAAATACTGGTTCACGGCGAGTTGCTACTTATTTTGGTAGAGTAATGTGCACATGTATATATATTATAGATATATGTATATAATATATATCATAATACATGTATGTGTATGTATAATTAATATGAAAAATATGAATATGAGTACCACAAGAGGGAAGAAGCTCATTAAGATCTGAAGAGTGGTTCCGACTCAACAAGGCGTGAATTATGTAGGTCTGGCTTTGAAGGACATAAGTATGATGTAAGATTAGATGAGTATGAGGCGAGGATTAGATGATGATGGTGATGAGACAAGAGTTAGATTTGTACGAGGCAAGGATTAGAAGATTATCAGGCAACTTTTTAAGCAGCATATTATATGTCATCGCTTTTGCTATTTCACTGATTCTGTCCGATCGATTTTAGAGCCAAGTCGTGATAAATATCTGCTCGCATAGATTCATAAGGTCTCATGTAAGGCTTTTACGGGCATCGACGTTCACCCAGAGTCCAACCTTCCTGACGGAGACCTGTTTCCGGGGTTAGCTGCTTCCAAGAAGGGCTTCTATTCGTCTTCCTCCAACTACCTTGCCATCAACTCTTTTTTTTTTTTTTTTTTTTTTTCTTTCTTTCTTTCTTTTTTTATTTTTTTTTTTTAGTCTGGCAGACGTTAAGTGTATGAGCTGACTGTCGAGATTTTGAGAAAGAGCATGAAAGCATCTGAGAAATTGCAACGCTTATATAAATAATGAAATGTTAAGTACAGAGTCTCACTGAAATAACCTGAAGACTGAAATCGACTGTCACTCCGTACGTTCTTTATGTACACACGTGCACACACAATTATGTGTGTGTGTGTGTGTACTCTGCGGAATATAGAAGACTTTTTACCAGTTAAAACAGTGCACATGGAAAAACATATTTTTTCTCTTTTTTTCTACTAGAATATTTTTGCCCGTTAAAACAGTGCACAAGGATATTTTTTTCACTAGTAATGATATGAGAAGCCAGGTCGAGTGACTCGAATTTCCTTTAACTGTAATAAACTACTCTCATTATCATACTTCTATCAGCCTTCACCATATCATCCTTATCACAGCTAAGTAGCAATATTTATCAATGGAAACTGAACAGATCTTTTACATTTACTAAATGTTTTCCTTTTAATTCGCCAACTCAGGGGATAAAAAAACGTATAGAGCAGGATAGTAACTCTAGAGGTACCCAGGAAGTGAAGCCAACTGCGACTGTGTTTTCCTTATCGGATTCACCATTCGTCCAAGAGGAGGAAAAAAAAGTCCGGCGGACTAATATTTTGAGAAGGGCATCGAGAGAAGCGGGTAAACATAAATTGGGCCGATATCGTAACTCGCGTAACAACGAGGCAACGAAGCATTTGGGCCAATGTTCGTAGTCAGGGTTGGCTGGCGTTTAGGGGAGCCGGGTTCGCTGACACCATGGGAGTTTTTTTTTCTCTCTCTTTAAGTTTTGCTCTTAAGGAAATTTAGTGCCGGGAATGAGATTTGTGAAAGCTTACTGGATGGAGAGAGAGAGAGAGAGAGAGAGAGAGAGAGAGAGAGAGAGAGAGAGAGAGAGAGAGAGAGAGAGAAAGTTATAAAACAAAACTGGAACCAAGTCTTCATTTGCCCTTATAACTAAAATGATAGGTTACCGTGAAATCCAACCGTAGTAATTTTTTTATGTTTTTTTTTACTTAGAAAAATGACTGAATACATATAAGGAAACAATGCACAATGGTTATATTAATGACAATGATGATCATTGATATTGTTGCATCTTCTATAAAAGTTATACGTTAATTATATAAAATGTCGGTATATATTCTTGGTGGAGTTTTCTTTAGTAATGTATTATGCTATACGGAAGGATGTGTAAGAGAATTATTGAAACATTCTACAAACATGAAGTAATGTGTGTCACATCTAATGGAAATTTGGTTATATACATAATAAGAACCTTCAGAATACATAGTACATGATAACCACAACACGAGTTAACCAGGTTCCAAATAGTTATCGTGAACTAAATAATAGTAATCTCTTTTGTAATGATATATGATATCAGTTCCTGAAGCGATAAGCTGAATCATAGTTATCTATTTGACCTAATACATTCAAGCCAGTACGTTTGTTCATCGAAGACAGACCAATATGTGTTATAAACTCGCTTCAGACCTATCATCGAATGAGTAACATTGTATTTTCTTATGTGGTAATAATCTTTACTAGGCTCCTCGCGGCCATTACGCATTGTTTTCTCATATGTATTCAGCCATATCTCAAAGTAAAAAAAGCATTATAAAATGAATACGGTTAGGTTTCACTGTAGCCTATCATTTTAGTTATAAGGCAAATGAAGACTTGGTTCCAGTTTTGTTTATATTAAGATTTACCAACAACATATGGGTGTCTGTCCATCCTGACTTGGAAATAGAATAGTATCTTGGAGTTGATCAAGGTGCGATATCTTCATTGACACTTTTTACGTGGATAACTGAACCGTTGATTTTGTAATACGTTTACCAGTTTCCAGATGCCACTAAAAGAACCTGTTTAAACTGCAGTTGTTTGGTTTCGAGTTATTTATCAGTGTTCAGGAAGAGAGAGAGAGAGAGAGAGAGAGAGAGAGAGAGAGAGAGAGGTGGGGTGGGGGATGGGGTGGATATTTAATGAAAGGTTTCACTTTCTCCAACCTAAGTTATGCCCAAGACAATCGATTATACCAACCGAGTACTTGAATCACAGCTCAGGTTAGCAGAGATAATCTGACGCTCTCTACTGAGAGACGGGAATGCTACCATGTACAGCACAGGCATGAGAGAGAGAGAGAGAAAGAGAGAGCGGCCAAAAGGTCAATATCATTAAATTTTTCAATGTCCCGACCGGATCTGTATAAAACTGAGATTAATTGGAGGGGAAATATAATAAAAATTGTATATTGCATTCTCTGGGACTCGGATATATGAATAAAAGAAAAAACAAATTAAAATGAACATATTCAGATTGAGATTTTTTGCGATAAAAATCATGAAACCTTTCCAGCCACCCAACAGCGAACCTGGATCCCAGATGTGAAAAAAAATGTAAATTCTGGTAAAAACAAAAATTCAGAGTAAAGTAACTTTAACAGTGCCTATGTATATACCGTATATTTTACTTATATATTATATCCCGTTGTTATCTCCTATATATATATATATATATATATATATATATATATATATATACACGAGTATATAGTATATTAAATGCCCTCGTAGAATTGGGGTTTTGACACGAGCCTTTTCAGCAAGACGGCCCAGGCTTGATTGGAGAGAGTGACGGAGCAATTTTAACCCGTTTCATTAAAAAGTTTAGTACCTTATGTACCGAGGCCATGAATTCAATGCCGTGGAAATTTCTGAAGAGTACATATTGGAATGGGACTTGGCCAGCAACATACCAAGCAGAGAATAATCACTTGCATACAAAATAATCATTCACCGTACGTAGTTACTGATAGGTAATTCACCTTTAGCATTATAAAAAATTAAGTTTTAATATCAATTTTACTATAAATGGATGTTGGCTGTTAGGATGAGTCTTTTGTATTATGTTTTATGCGTGTTTATAAATTTTTTTTTCATAGCTGTGATGATGGGCTAGACCCCGAAACGTCGCTTGATAAATTATACCAGAAATGCCTCCTTTGCTTCCTTGTTTTCCTTATATATATATATATATATATATATATATATATATATATATATAGATATATATATATATATATATATATATATATGTGTGTGTGTGTGTGTGTGTACTATATATGAATGCTTGTTTGTGTGTGTGTGTGCGTGTGAGTGAGTGTAGTACTCAGGAATATCTGCAGAATATGTAAGTACCGCCACATGCAAATTCTTTCAACTCAGGTTGAAAGGCTACCTCGTAGTTATTTTGCATGAGTTTCTGTAATAAAAATAAAGGCTCCGCTTAATATACAAAAGGCTTCGAAGATATGGTTAGATTTTACAGCAACTTGATGCACTGCGATGAAGGATTTCATTC
>NC_061100.1:5640523-5663023 GCF_015104395.2 Macrobrachium nipponense
AAATGTAATTCAAACTGACGAGCTTCTTGCTTTTGCTGTACCGATGTCCTCATCCTGGCTTTACTACAACTGAAATGGGTGGGGGACTAGGGGTAAGGTGGGCCTGTTGCGACCTCGATTAGTGGGACGAAGTTCTAGATATGCTGTGGGATAGAGTGTATGGCTAACGAAAAGCTCCACTTTAAATATTTTCTTGTTATCTTTAATGCTGTGTGTTTTTAGTGTTTATCCTAATATTATTATAGAACTGTAGATTTTCTGAATACAACAACATTTACAAGAAGAAGGATTGGGTTAAACTCACTCTCTCTTGTAAATACATATAGAATGAAAAGGAGAGAGAGAGAGAGAGAGAGAGAGAGAGAGAGAGAGAGAGAGAGAGAGAGACTAGACGTTACTGAGGAATCAAAATGAAACTACTAGGGACAGAGAAAATTCCACAACGTGTAATGGAAAGTGAAGAAGGACTCCCAAACTTGGTGCAAACTTTTAACCATTCCCATATGGTAAACTTAATTCGTTTGCCAATGATAAACAATTGTTGATGTTCAGAGGTTTCATGTATTCATGGTTGGGTTTGTATTCCCTCTTGAATATACTGTAGAGGTTATTCCCTACACGCCGTTCATTACAATAATTATTACATGATATGGATAAACATATCTACTTGGCTTATATTTTCTAATATATTAATTGTGATAAATGTTTTAATGTCATACGGACAGAAATTCCTTTCGCTCTTATCATCATTCGTGTGAGGATAAGAGACAGACGTCTCTATTGTTAAACAGCCCCTTCAGTCATTTACCTTTCCATTGTGGAAAGAGCTATTTGGAGAAATGTAGTTTGATGATATTGTCCTAGGGTTCTCTTTTTAAATACTTTTTTTTTAAAAAATCAGGATAGTGAAATTCCCTTTGGATTTTGAACTCCTTTAAAATATCAAATTCACCTTTCTAACAAATAAATTATAATAATCATGACCTGGAGCTAAACGATATGCATAGGTCTGTTTACGATTTTTTTTTTTTTACATCATACGACATGGAAGTTTAGCGGAAGCCATGGGGTAATCCAAATATACACACTCAATTTTTACATTTATTTTTAATATTAGTGAGAAGTCCAGCCACATTCCTTCTAGATCACCTCTTGCAATCTGTTAGGTATAGAAGATTCATGGTTTCTGACGATCTGTGGTCTGTTGTGGAAGAGTTTCCATTGTGTTCCCAGAGGTTCATAAGTTGATCTGGTCTCCTCTCCCTCTCAGATTCCCAACATTTTACCAAATTAGCTTAAATATTCTCAGTGAGGTTCATGTCTGTATCCTTACTTGGCCAGTCAAGCAACTGGTTAACATATAAAAAGAATAGAAAGACAACGGAAAAATAACCACTGACGTGAGAAAGGGCTTCGATGTTAAACGTTTACGAACTCTCCTTTATCAATTTTTACGGAACAATCCGCGTCCTTCTGTCAAAAGAGAACAACAGTTTCATAATTTTGGAATTGCATCCTTCTCATGTCAAGAACATTTTTGTTACTATGCAGTTTTTAATATCGTATGTTAAAGGAAAAAAATTGATCATGAAACGCGGGAACTTTCAGCCATTCAGTTGGAGCGGTTAGACAGCAAGAGATAGAGACCCAGAAAATAAATGAGGCGAAGTAGAAATGTGAAGAGACGAAACTGGGAGAAAATCCCACAGTTGCACTGATCAGTAAATGTTAGAGAGGCTTAATAGTAAGATGGAAGAAAGGAGGTAAAAGGGAGTGCGTGGATCTATGAGCAGAAGGAACACTGCAGACGCCATTCAGCGATACCTTCAGTGCACCACTTGATGTCCACTGATCGTACTATAGTAGATTCACATCAACCGTTGCATTTGATGTCTACGCCAGTCCCTTACGACGCTCTTGATTGGCTGTTGATAAGCCAATCACAGAGTTAGAAACTCTCAGTCTCTCTCGAGAATTCACATGGATCTGTGTCCCACCTCTCCTGAGGGATACGTCTTTCAAAGTATCCGTTAAGAAATGTGGAGCATACATCCTGCCTATGTGAACTCTCGAGAGAGACTGAGAGTTTTCAACCCTGTGATTGCTTATCAACAGCCAATCAGGAGCGTCGTAAGGGATTGCCCTAAACATCAATTGCACGGTTGATGTGAATCTACTATAGCCCCCACGGGGCTCTAGAGTGGTTAATTACGCGTGGCGATCTTTATCAAGAGAACAATGAATAAAAATTGCACTTTAAATATCCACTAATACTTGAGAAATGTTTATTCATCATTTCCTCATGATAAGGGATCATTTTCATAATCATACATGCAATGAAAAATTAACTTCACTTTAAATTTCCTATTCATGTGAGACATTTTTTTGTATGCTCGAATCTTAAAATTTTTATTTACGCTGAATTCCAAGAGCAAATCCATGTTATATTTACATATATAGATGTCCTCGGGGTGGGCATAATAAATAATTCCTGTTATAATTTTCAAATAAGCAACACTAGGTAAGCAGCGTAAAAAATATAGATACTGCAAATGAACGAATATCGGCAATATCTCTTAACAGATTCATGATTTACTCACTGTACAATGGCGCCTCTCTCTCTCTCTCTCTCTCTCTCTCTCTCTCTCTCTCTCTCTCTCTCTCTTATCTACACATGCCTTGACCTCCCAATTCCCCGTTCAGCCATTCCATTTACGGAGAAAGTTACGAACAGAATATATTTCCTTTAAATTTATGGGTTACTTTGTAGTACTATATTCTCCTGTTATCGGAAAGTTCGCTATGAGAAACCTCTTTTCATAGGAAATATAAAGAGAGTACCTACTATAAGGTTTACGGCACAATACGTTTATAAGGAACAACTTTGTCCGCAATGGAAAACCTAGCACAAGGGTTGAACTGATCTTGTTCGGTCAAAGGCATCGTTTATGTAATGTTTATGTCTCTGTAAAACCAGACGACAGGGAATCTCACGTTAATCAGTCTCTTCGCCGCAACTGACTTCACTTACAGTGCGACAAAATAGATCAGACGGATACAAAAACCCTGCTCGCTATTACTGAGGACCAACGATTTTATATATACATATATATATATATATATATATATATATATATATATTTATATATATATGATATATATATACATACTACGAAACCACAAAAGTAACACGCGATTCTGTGTTGGGCGATGAAGCCACTAGGGAAGGTAAAAAAATAGTGTTAAACACACGAAAGTACTTAGCAATGTATTGCTTTTTTAACTTGCCTAGTGGCTTCAGATAATATACATATATGCATGTGTGTGTATATATATATATATATATATATATATATATATATATATATATATATATATATATATATATATATATGTATATATATATATATATATATATATATATACATTTGATTTATATATATAGTATATATACAATATACATATATACATATATATATATATCTATATATATATATATATATATATATATATATATTGTATCCTTTTAAGTATATTAATTCACTAAAGAAGCAAGCTATTGGGTACTATAGTTTGTGCATGATCTGAAATAAAGGAGCTTCGATAATACAATTCACGAAACCCTTGAAAGTGAAGGAAAATTCATTATTCGAGCTCAAAGTGATCGGAATAGGAGTGAAACGTTTCCTGGTTAATTAACGTAAAGTGTTTTTCTTCTGAATCAATATCTAAAAAGTTGGTAGATTCATATTAAAACGTGAATATAGCACACTTTTAATAACTGCTTTTTTGTGCAAGCGTTGCAAGATTACATATCAATGACATGACGTAAAAACAACCATACCGTCAGTTGAAACCTATACATTAATTCACGTAGTCTAAAGCTTCGACAATTACGATGATATAACACTGGAATCAGTACACAATTTAGGAAATGAAAGTTCCAAACCGCATTCTGTGTCACTGCTCCTACCTAGCAAAATTCACTGAATGGATTGCTTTTGAATTTCGGATCTTTCCTAGAGAGTGACCCCAAGGGTTTTAACCCGGTATGTATCCACCTTCGTGGCGTGTTTAGTACAAACCCGTTGGGGATTACCGTTAAAACATAACAAAAGACTGAATATCACAGAGAAATATTATTCCTAGAAAACGGACCCCGAAAACCCTATCTAGGAAAGATCCTAAACTTCTTATAAATATCCCCAACTTGAGTTCTAGTTTCCCTTGGTTGAGTAGTTTACTTGTAAATTAGTCATTAAATGAAACAAAAAGAAAGAAAGAATTTCGCAGAACCCTAGCCTAATTACCCTTACAGATTATAATGATTACAAAATATATGAAAGTGGAGTTATCAAAATTAACGTTTTTCAGTTCTATAGGAATATGATTTATGCTTTTGAATAATCACGCATAAAAACAAACACATGTACAATATATATATATATATATATATATATATATATATATATATATATATATATATATATATATATATAAACAGGTAGATATTATATAACGACGGTGGGTGACTCAAGAAACGAAATAGGGGGGATTGCTATGTTCAAATTCTAAAGGCTAAATTGTGCATGCGCCCCAGTACACTAAACTTCCACGCATATTAACAAAGCTTCTACGCATATTCCAAGGGCAATGGGGAATGGCTTCCGGAGTTACGTAATCTCATCTCAAAAGCAAATGAGACAATTCCTATTTTTCTCTCTCTCTCTCTACCTACGATTCAAACCTGTAATTTTCCATAGGGTGTACATTCACCGGACATCGTCATATTTTCCATTATCAGTTCAATCAAGACCTGTACCCTGTTACTGAAAACACACACACACACACACACACACACAAACGCAAACCCATGAGACGTTCTGCAATTCAGTTTTATCTCCCTTAGTGAGGACTGTTCCCTTTGAGCTATAAAAGTGTTTCAGTCTTATGATACAACTATTTCGTTTTGCGCTTTTAATGGAATTTATCTTGCATGATTTTTCTTTTCAATTCATGTTCTAGAAAATGAAATAAAAATGGCATCAATTTATAACACTTTTTTTCTACGCAAGAGATAACGGTCTGTGATATTCAAGTGAAAATTTGGAATGTATATTCATTCATATTTTAACATTAGTTACGATCATAAATGTATTTTTACTGTTATGCAGATAACTATGTAGTTTTTTTTAAATTACATTCTTCAGTTCAAACCATTCTCTCTCTCTCTCTCTCTCTCTCTCTCTTCAAAACGCAAAAACAACTGAATAGTTCGTTAGTTAACTATACTATGTCCAAAGTCTTAATACTCTTCCAGAAAAAAGCGAGTCTCATTCTTGAAACATTCACACAATCGGTGTTTCCAACTGACAACTTGCTTCAACTTTCATCTTCTGGAATGCTTTGGGCCTTCCACAAGGTGTGGAAGGATTTCAAGATTCCATTTCACAATATCTGTCTCAAAATGCATCAATATTGCATTGTGCAATATAGTGCCTCTGAATTTATCTTATTTCACATGGTGTCACAAAAAGACCCCGTGTAAATTTCTTCTTGCTTTCCCTTAACCCACTTGTCCTTTTTTTATTTTTGCTTTTAGTCCTTACAAATGGAAGGTAATATTCTTTCAAGAGAAGATAAAAACCCTGAAACTTACTCTTTTTCTTAACTTTATGTGTGGAAAGACTATTAAGCTTATTTCTTGAGTGCTTTTTTACATGTTGATGTAGAAATGGAGAGAGAGAGAGAGAGAGAGAGAGAGAGAGAGAGAGAGAGAGAGAGAGATATCTAATTAACATCTCTCACTGAGTGACTATGCAAGCAAAAAGAGAATTAGAAAGAACAGCAGCAACAGTAAGAAGTTCCCTGTATCACTGGGTGACATGCAGAGTGGAAATGGGATGAAGACAACGACTTCATCTACAAATATGATAATATATACAGTATTATATATATATAATATATATATATATATATATATATATATATATATATACTATATATATATATATATATATATAGATAGATAGATAGATAGATAGATAGATAGATAGATATATAGGTAGATAGATACCAAGTAATACGATAGATCGATACCAGCAGGATTCCGTTCAATTCTCAATTCATTATACCCCGGAGTTAACTTACACGGTTGGATTATAAGTGATAAGCGCTGCATCACCAGTGGGACTCTAACTGCTGCCTTGTTGGGAGACAATGTAAATACAGTGACTATGACCAATGACAGCACAATGGACTTAGTCACTGTGCATTCGTTGCTCCTCTACCAGGCGGCAGTTCGAATCCCTATTGTGACAAAACACTTATCACTTATAATTCCCCTTGCGTGTAAGTTATTTACCATGTGTAATGAATTGAAAATTAAACGAAATGTGATGCTTAATACATACGAATATAAAAAAAAATGTCCCGGTATGTATGTTACAAAATACACATACACTTGAAAAAAAAAAAGGTCATTATCCCCTTGGCCAGAGGAATGCTGGCGACCACAATACAGATATTGCAACAATATATTTGTGAAATCAATATATTGATAGTGGAAACGAAGCATTAGGGCTCGCTAACAACCTATTGTTGGCAGCGGAAACGTTTTGCGTGACTGGCGTGAATTTATTTTGGTCAATTAGCTAGTTAGTATGGTGTTTTTATGTTCCATGGAGCCAGTTGTTATTCAGCAACGAGACCAACGGCTTTACGTGACTTCCCAACCACGTCGAGAGTGAACTTCTATCACCAGAAAAACACATCTCTGACGCCTCAATGGAATGCCCGAGACTCGAACTCGCGGCCACCGAGGTGGCAGGTCAAGACCATACCGATCACGCCACCAAGGCGCTTTATTTTGGACAAATTACGGCCGAGCTCTTCGTCAAAACACAACTACTCTGACGATTTCTTTGTGCAATCAATACTTGTTGTTGCTATTCATGTTTATTGCTGCAACTTTATCTTCGTTATCATTACTATCAGCAGTGTACCTAGGTCGTCGAAATGGTGGCAATATATACGAGAGAGTCGAGATGCCAAGTCCCAATCATGAGACTTTTATGCAAGATCGGACCAACTTACAGTCGGACTCAAAAGTCCGCAGACAATCACCCAATAAGTGTACTTGAGTGCAATCTCTGCACAGAGAAGGAAATGAGTAATGGATGTTGGTTAACTACTGACTACACGTTCATCATAGAGTGTCCGATGTTGCTAAAGGTTGTACGTCGGCGAAAATAAATCTAGAAGAGTACCGTTCTTAAACAGATAAATCATATAAATACATACAATGTTTTAATACAAGGAGATTATTATTATACAAAGAGTCAAAATCCATTCGGAAACAGCAGGCGTCCCAAAATAGAAACCATACAAATGCAAACAAAACATAGAGAGAAGAAAACATAGTAAACAACAATAAATATGAATCAACAAAAATTTAAATATTATTCATGCAAAAACAACAATCTACGTCAGTTAGAAAATCTAAGGCAGTGGTGCGTGGAAAGTTCTACCTACGCGCTTTGGAGTGTTCGCATATTTTTAATGGGCCCCAGGCTCATACTTTTTATTTACCTGTGTTAGTTTTCAACAACAACAACAACAACAACAACAACAATAATAATAATAATAATAATAATAATAATAATAATAATAATAATAATAATAATAATAATAATAATAATAATAATAATAATAGGCAAAGATCCTCTGGGACTATGGTATCAGAACGGATAGGGTGATGCGTGCAAAATAGACCAGACTTGACGTTGATTGATAAAGTCAAGAAGAAAGTATCACTCATTGATGTCGCAATACCATGGGACACCAGAGTTTGAAGAGAAAGAGAGGGGAGGGAAAAAATGGATGAGTATCAAGATCTGAAAATAGAAATAAGAAGAATATGGGATATGCCAGTGGAAATCGTACCCATAATCATAGGAGCACTAGGCAACGATCCCAAGTATCCCTGAAAAGAAATCTAGAAAAACTAAGAGGCTGAAGTAGCTCCATGACTCATGCAGAAGAGTGTGATCTAGAAACGGCGCACATAGTAAGAAAAGTGATGGACTCCTAAGGAGGCAGGAATGCAACCCGGAACCCCACACTATAAATACCATCCAGTCGCAATTGGAGGACTGTGATAGAGCAAAAAATAAAAAAAAAAATATTATTATTAATAATAATAATAATAATAATAATAATAATAATAATAATAATAATAATAATAATAATACTGTAAAATTACTTTTATATATTCACCACTATCAGGCTTCAAGTATAATATACTACAGTAGATTCACATCAGCCGTGCATTTGATATCTAGGCCATCCCTTACGACGCTCCTGATTGGCTGTTGATATGCCAATCATAGGGCTGGAAACTCTCAATTTCTCGAGAGAGTTCATGTAGGCAGGATGTATGTTCCACCTCTTCAGAGGGATACTTTTGAAAGACGTATTCCTCAGGAGAGGTGGAACATACATCCTGCCTATGTGAACTCTCGAGAGAGACTGAGAATTTCAGCCCCGTGAGTGCCTTATCAACAGCCAATCAGGAGGATCGTAAGGGACTGGCCTAGACATCAGATGCACCGGTGATGTGAATATACTATAACTCTCCTGAGAAAATATCGTTTTAGCGTGAATTCTATATTATATGGATATAACTCAATTAGTTTAATTCGGGTTTCTCCTTTCTAATACGGGTTGTTTTTCCTCTTCTCAGTGGGTGTGTGGGTCATCTAAAGTCAAGTAATGGTCATTAGTTACGGGAAAACCAGAGATCTAACTACCACAAACATCGTCTAATTCCATTCACGAAAGGATTTGTGCGTCTGTGTCACACGTACCCACAAATAACGCAGCTAAAATGTTTAAGAATTGTGAGTGACAGTTTCTCTTATTCAGCGATATCTCCTCTCCTCATTTTGTAATATTGAAAGATTTTTTTTTTTTTTCATTTTTTTTTTTAAATTTACATCGCCGATATTTTCATGCATTTTTAATCTGTATGACATATCTTCCATCTTTTTATTTTTTTCTTTATGGGAGATTAATGTTTTCCTTTACATCACGGATAGCTTCTTTTTTTTTTTTTTTTTTTTTTTTTGTACTACCGATTCAACACCTCCCGTCCCATTTTAGCTGTATTTTTCCCCAAAAAAATATTCTCTTCTTTATTTTTGATTCATTTTATTTTTTTTTTTTTTTGGATCACCGACATATTTCTCAAGATTGAAGTTCTTTATATTATTTCAATTATCGGAATTCCTATTTCCTCTTTTATTTTCAAGGTTTTTTTTTCCAAAAAGCCGATGGAAATCACAAACTACTGTCCACACTAGAGGTCAACACCGAATGACGCGATTGCTGAAACAGTTAAACCAACACACACAAATACCACGTGTCTTCCTCACCAAGTCTACCATTCAGTCAGCACGACATATTTGTCACCCTGCACTTATAATATTCTTCTAACATGAATTGAAGAAAATAATTTATTCAAACCTCTTAATGCCCATACATACCCTCGGCTTTTCTCTGCTTTCATCTTTGTCTTCATGTTTCTCCTTTCCTATATCAATGCAAAAGCCGTACCTGTCCTCGCATAACATAGACGCCAACGCTGTGTCCTATCAATTTTGCCTCATCACGGTTTCAAGCCCAGGGAAATCTCAAGTATCCAGCCCAAGATGGTTCTGCAAATTCCTCTCAGCACGTGATCCATACTTACGCCTAAACAGAAGTACAAATCACTTATCCTGCTTGTGTTATTTTTAACTTGCTTACACACTCAAGGACCTCTCTGTCTCTCTCAAATGAAACGATTGTAGAAGCTATGTATGCAATTCCATGAAAGAAAACTATCTGAAAATCACTTGTTTATTACAAACTACTTTCCTGTAATGAATCACTATTTAATAGTAAATATTCAAGGGCAATATAGATGTACAGAATATTAGATATTCCAGATCGTTTCAATCTAATGGAGTCAATCTTCTTCCATCGCTAAAATCGTTTTGATTAAGGAAATGGGAGGGCAAATCCAATACCTTTTCTAGTCCAGACCCGAATAAAAACAAGAAGAAAGAAAACGAAGACAGGAAGGACTTTTGGCTCCAAAATAAACCTCCTGGCCGCTCCCTACAACAACCTTTTCCGATGAATTTCCAAACCTGAAGACTGTTGAATCTTAATCTAGCGTAAAGAGCAATCGGTACTTTTATTCTACGATTATGACTCACGATTTGTTTTCTAACTCTCTAATAATTCATTACAAGATTTCTATTTTATTTCTTCAATTACCATTGCAATTATCATTGTCATTTATACCACAAGCACCATCATAATTCTGGTTATTAACATCATCCTCATCACACCCAAGTAATGTTCGTTCTGTATAACAAACAAATACCACTATTTCAATGTTCGTGCATTACGTCCACTCTTCCATACATGAACAGTACAGCAATTGCTTTGTAGCAAACCCATCCCAGTTTCAATGAGGCAAAATAAACACAAATTCGCAAAATAGCAAATTCATAAAGTAATATATAAGTCAAGGATGATAATGGAATATGCATGCTGTTTTTACAAAACAGGGATCCCAGCTTGAAACCAACAGAGAAATCAGTGTTCAGAACAAGATTACCGTGCAATTAACCACTTCTTCGTTTTTTGAAACAAGTTAAGGAAGTTTGGACAGCTAACGGGAAAGGGCTGAAAACAAGGGATGAAAAGTAAAAGGCAGAAAGCGGGGCAGCTGAGGCCAGATAGATGCTGCTATCTAAAGTGTGTCCCACACGGCACACTGTGCAAGAAGGATGTATTCCGTAGGAGATAATCTCAGGGTATTGCAATAATTTTTCCAGGGGCTTTCACCCAATAGTTTCAGATGATGTTTTAAGAGGGTAAAAAAAAAGCGAATGGCCTCTTCACTGAAGCGTTTTTTTAGAAAAAACCGGTCACGCGGGTGTCACTTTATGTCAGATATATCAAGTCCAAGTCCTATTCTTCTCTATTTTTCATCCTCTTTTTCATACGCTCTCTTTCTATTCCTATTTTCTTTAATTTCTTTTTATTTATGTATTTTCTTTTGCTCTTTTCTTTCTTTACAAAAATCCTGTATAGGCTCTTTTGGTATCTTTACCCCTTTATCGCTCTTTCTGCATTTTTCCCCAAGTCTTCCTCTTTTTCGTGTATTTATCAACGCCTCACACATACTGAAAAGAGATCAAGCGTGCGAGGATAAAAATTCACCTTTTCAATTCACTTAGCTGAATAACAAACAGCTCAAGTTCAGTGACATCCAGTGCGCACCACTTCGACAATGAAAGACAGATGAATGAAATCCTTCATCGCAGTGCATCAAGTGCTGTAAAAATCTAACAATCTTCGAAGCCTTTTGTATGTTAAGCGGAGCCTTTATTTTTTATTACAGAAACTTCATGCAAATAACTAGAGTAGCCTTTCAACCTGAGTTGAAAGAATCGCATGTGGCGGTACTAAATATACTGACATATTCCTGAGTACTACACTCATCACACGCACAAACACACAAACAAGCCATTATATATAGTACATTACCTATATATATATATTATATAATATTATATATATATATATATATATATATATATATATATATATATATATATATATTATATAAGGAAAAACCAAGGAAGCAAAGGAGGCATTTTCTGGTATAATTTATCAAGCGACTTTTCGGGGTCTAGCCCATCATCAGCTGTGAAAAAAAAAAACAAAAAAAAAAATATATAAACACGCATAAAACATAATAAAAAGACTCATCCTAACAGCCAACATCCATTTATAGTAAAATTGATATTAGAACTTAATTTTTATAACGCTAAAGGTGAATTACCTATCAGTAACTACGTACTGTGAATGATTATTTTGTATGCAAGTGATATATTCTCTGCTTGGTATGTTGCTGGCCAAGTCCCATTCCATATGTAACTCTTCAGAAATTTCCACGGCATTGAATTCATGGCCTCGGTACATAAGGCACTAAGGCATTTTAATAATTAATGAAACGGGTTTAAATTGCTCCGTCACTCTCTCCAATCAAGCCTGGGCCGTCTTGCTGAAAAGGCTCGTGTCAAAACCCAATTCTACAAGGACATATAATATCTATATAATCGTATGTATATATATATATATATATATATATATATATATATATATATATATATATATATATATATATATATATATATATATATATATATATATATATATCTATATATATATATATATATATATATATATATATATATATATATATATATATATATATATATATATATATATATATGAGCGCACACACACACATATATATAAGGAGATAACAACGGGATATAAAATATAAGTAAAATATACGGTATATACATTGGCACTGATAAAGTTACTGTACTCTGAATTTTTTCTTTACCGGAATTTACATTTTTTTTCACATCTGGGATCCATTGTTCGCTGTTTGGGTGGCTGGAAAAGTTTCATGATTTTTGTTGCAAAAATCTCAATCGAATATGTTCACTTAAATTCGCTTTTTCTTTTTATTCATATATCAGAGTCCTAGAGAATGCAATATACAAGTTTTATTATATATCCCCTCCAATTAATCTCAGTCTTATACAGATCCGGTCGGGACACTGAAAAATTTAATGATCGTGACCTTTTGGCCTCACTCTCTCTCTCTCTTGCCTGTGCTGTACATGGGTAGCATTCCCGTCTCTCAGTAGAGAGCGTCAGATTATCTTGTTAACCAGAGCTGTGATTCAAGTACTCGGTGGATAATCGATTGTCTTGGGTCATAACCTAGGTTGGAGAAAGTGAAAACCTTTCATTAAATATCCACCCCATCCCCCACCCCACCTCTCTCTCTCTCTCTCTCTCTCCTCGTCTCTCTCTCTCTCTCTCTCTCTCTCTCTCTCTCTTCCTGAACACTGATAAATAACTCGAAACCAAACAACTTCATTTAAACATGTTTTGTTTTAATGGCATCTAGAAACTGGCAACATGCATTATAAAATCAACGGCTCTAATTATCCCACGTACAAAAAGTGTCAATGAATATATCGCACCTTAATCAACTTCAAGATACTATTCTATATCCAAGAAGTCTGGATGAACGGACACCCATACGTTGTTAGTAATTCTAAATATAAAGAAAAATTCAACCAAGTCTTCATTTTCCCTTTATAAACTAAAATGATAAGCTACAGTGAAACCTAAGCGAAGTATATTTTTAATGTTTTTTTTGTTTTACTTTGAAAAATGGCTGAACACATATGAGGAAACAATGCATAATGGTCGCGAGCAGCCTTGTAAAGATTATTAACCACATAGAAATACAATATTACTCATTCG
Organism: Macrobrachium nipponense; assembly: GCF_015104395.2. NCBI lineage: Eukaryota > Metazoa > Arthropoda > Malacostraca > Decapoda > Palaemonidae > Macrobrachium > Macrobrachium nipponense. Next base: position 5,653,934 of record NC_061100.1, read on the forward strand.
ATGACAGCTCTGAAACGAGTTTATAACACATATTGGTCTGTCTTCGATAACAAAACATACTGGCTTGAATGTGTTAGGTCAAATAAATAACTATAATTCAGCTTATCGCTTCGTAGACAAATATCACATATCATTACAAATTAGATTACTACTATCTAGTTCACGATAACTATTTTGGTACCTGGTTAACTCGTACTGTTGGTTCTTATGTACTATGTATTCTGCAGGTTCTTATTACGTATATAAACAAATTTCCATTAGATGTGGGACGCATTACTTCATGCTTGAAGAATGTTTAAATTATTCTCTTACACAACCTTGCATATAGAACATCATATATTACCGAAAAAACTTCACCAGAATATAGACCCAAATTCTATATAATGAACGTATAACTTTAATAGAAGATACAACAATATGAATGATCATCATTGCCATTAATAATAACCAACATGGTTATGCCAAGAAATTTATAGCGTTTATCTTCAACTAAGTACTTGCGAATATAATTCTTGTCGAACAAACTAGTCTATTGTTTTATAATTTCTCTCTCACCACCCAGTAAGCTTTCATAAATCTCATTCCCGGTGCACTAAAATTTCCTCAATAGCAAAAGCTAAAGAAAAATAAAAAACCTCCCATGGTGTCTGCGAACCCGGCTCCCCTAAATGCCAGCAAGCCAACCCTGACTACCTGACTACGAACATTGGCCCAATGCTGCGTTGCCCTCGTTGTTACGCGAGTTACGTTATCGGCCCAATTTATGTTTACCCACCCGCTTCTCTCGATGCCTTCTCAAAATATTTGTCCGCCGGACTTTTTTTATTTTTCTCTTGGACGAATGGTAGAATCCGATAAGTAAAACACAGGTGCAGTTGGCTTCACTTTCCGGGTATCGCTAGATTTTTTATCCTGTTTTTATACGTTTTTTTATCCCCTGAGTAGGCGAATTAAAAGGAAAATATTTAATAAATGTACCAGATCTGTTCAGTTTCCATTGATAAATATTGCTACTTAGCTGTGATAAGGATGATATCGTGAATGCTGATAGAAGTATGAAAATGAGGGTAGTTTATTACAGTTAAAGGAAATTCAAGCCACTCGACCTGGCTTCTCATATCATTACTATTGTAGTAAAAAAATATCCTTGTGCACTGTTTTAACGGGCAAAAAATATTATAGTAGAAAAAAAAATTTTCCTTGTGCATTGTTTTAACTGGCAAAAATTCTTCTAGTATATTCTGCAAAGCACACACACACACAATTGTCTGTGTGAGTGTTTTGGTGTGTGTACAAGCATGTACGTAAAGAACGTACGTAGTGACAGTCGATTTCAGTCTTCAGGTTATTCCAGTGAGACTCTGTGCTTAACATTTCATTATTTATATAAGCGTTGCAAATTCTCGGATGCTCTCACGATCTTTCTCAAAATCTCGACAGTCAGCTCATACACCTAACGTCTGCAAAAAAAAAATAAATAAATAAAAAAAAAATAAATAAAAAAAGGTGATGGCAAGGTAGATGGAGGAAGACGAATGGAAGCCCTTCTAGGAAGCAGGTAACCCCGGAAACTGGCCATACGGTCGAGCTTTGCTTGACGAACTGCGTTTCGATGTGACGTCAGAAGCGGGGAAACGAAAGTTAGAACTTTTCCTGCTGTATCTGCATTCTGACATTACATCGAGCACGGTTCGTCGAGCAAAGCTCGTCTTTGTGGACTAGGCCCTAAGTTAGGTTCCAACAGCAATTATATCCTGCTTGATAAGTACCCCGGCATTGAATAGTACCGATAATAGTAATGTTTTTAAGCTAACAGGAAAGCAAGAAATAACCTTCCTCCTGGTGAGAAATTTAAAAAGAATATATTGTCTGCTTTCTTGAAATCTTCAACAGAAAACCATCATGGCCAGAGTCAGCAGACTATAAACCCAGACAGCTCCAAAGTGAAATCATCAATTCTACAGTTAAACGTTATTAGATCTCTTTTGCCAGAGTCCTTATTTAGAATGATTACGCTGTATGTTTATCAGTTAAACTTTAAAACATACTTAATATATGCCCGTGAACAAAGAGATCACGTAACGGCTCGTGGGGTGTGACTGGGAATCGCTGTCCATTCTACCCCGGATAAAAGTGGACTACAGTAAATTAATTTTGCGAGAGTTTCAAGTGGTAGGTTTTATGACTTTACTGTAAGTAAACAACATTAGTCCACCACTGCTGATTTTTTGTCTTTGGATTGCTTTGTTATTACAACACTGTATTTCATAGACAAGTTTCTCGCCAGTGTTACAGCAGGAACAAATAGTGTTTAATTGCTTTATATTTTATAGATGAAAGCTTTTGATGCTATGAGCGGCTGCTGTCTTTGCTAACAGATGAGTGGAAATTGTGTTTTTCGGTTTCACTTTTGATTGCATTTTCATCGGATTTATTGCAGGCTCAGTCAAAAAGTGATGAGTGTTAACTACAAATTAGAATAATTACGAAGCTGACTCTGATCTTTGTAAGTGTCCAAGAAATTAAAAAAGATAGTGTGACTAAAATGCAACCGTGGTATTGATTAACTTAGCAAGAGTTATAAATTCATCTTTTACTCTTTTGTTACAATAGTTATTGATAGAAGTACTGTCTATGACAAAATTGATTATTTATATAGTATTTTGTTTCACACTGATCATTATTCACGATTTGCGTAATATGAATAATTATTTTTTCAGCGAAAATCAGCATCATGTAGATGATAAACACCGCTAATTATGGTTGTCCTAAAAATCACGTCGATGGAAGATTATTAGCCCGTATATAAATGTCCAGGAAATTAAATCCAAAAGATATCAGAGTTCAACTAAGTTTTGTCTAAAATTGCTGACTTTTGATTCATAGTGAAGATGAAAATACATATACACAAAAAAACATGGCTTCAGTGAAGATGTGTTTGTCTCTTTGTATGATAAAAAAGTTAGACGGACGTAGGCATTAGATCTTTTGCGTGATAAGAGAAGACTTTGCAAATGAAACGGGGACTGAGTTCTGTTTACAGATGATACGAGCATATTCGTAGTTCATGATCACGAGGAAATTTATTGCAGATATTGGTGAAAGTCTTCTTCGTTTGACTGAGGGGGAAATCTAAAATGGAAGTTTTATTTGGAATGGTGGCATCACAGCTAATTAAGCTTCGCGAGTAATCTAAAACTGGTAAATTATATTGGAGTTTTCCTTTTAGTCTGTCTTCAAAACGTGAATATGATCATTTTCTATCACATAGTTTCCTTAAAGACAACTAATTCCTAACGTAGCACCAGAAAAACTGACGAAATGAAGAGGGGAATTAATATGCAAATGTGGCTCCGAAACACGTTTCATTTTACAAACGTATTTTAACCATTTCGGAAAATGGCCCAGGTAAACCCCAGGTAGCCCAAATCTGCTTTTGATTCATTGTAAATGAAAGCCGTTAATTACATCCAGCTCAGAAAAATGAGATGGCTTAGACCGAAATTGTTTTGCTTACGATACAAGTTTCGTTTTGACAAAAACGTGAAGGAAAGAAATCGAGGTGATTTGTATTTTACATATGACGGGATACGTTGTTCTTTTGGGTAAATAAAGTATCTTTGCGGATATATTGTTAACGGGACAGCTCATCAGTTTTTATAAGTTATGTTATGTAATTGAATGTTTTTTTCTCTTTATAAATAAAAAGAAAATAATAATCATACTATAATGGCGAATGTCTGTCTGTCTGTCTGTCTGTCATTCCAATCACGGCCAAACGGCTGGTCAGACGGGCATGAAACTTGGCAGGGTTTTGGTGGGGACCCTAAGATGGTTTGTAATGGGGTTTTCATCCAACCTAACCCCCTACGGCGCTGTTTCTGGCCGTGAAACGAGGCTGGTTATTCCCGTATGACTTAGTTACTTTACGATTTTCATACATAACTTTCTGTACAACTTCCCCGGACCACAATAGAAGATGGAAATTATCATCAATATCCGCAAGATTTTTTGAATAACTTAAATCCATCGGGACTGCCAGTGCACAAATAACGTTGAAGAAGTACTGCCCGGTAATGTTGCTTCGAATTCGATCCTGCCAATGGACATTGCAACGGAATGTTATGGAGCTAAGCTCCCACGTCATCGAAGGTATCAGGACAACTGCCCCCAGGACATTGCCCCCCCCCCCGACAACTGCCCCCGGGAAAATTGCCCCCGTAGGACTACTGCCCCCCGGGAAAATGTGCCCCCGTAAAACCACATGATAATTGCCCCTGACAAATTTTATAATTAAATTGTAGCTATTTCTGGAATTTATTACCATTTGACGTAATTACTTTATGGTAAATTTCCTGAGTAACTATTTAAGAAAAAATTCTTCGTAGAAAAATGGTAGTAAATACGAACAATTAATGTTTTATTATTATTAATAAAAATACAATAATACTATTAAAACCAATGTTTTATTAATGTTAATAAAATACATGATTTTAAAAGATAACATTATATACTAAAATTTGTACATAGATAAGTTGCAAAAATATTGAAAAAGGATTTAATAACTAGAATTTTAAATTGTGGGCTATGTACTCTATCCAATACATCGCGGTTCTCAAAGTCTTGCACAATGTTTTGCTATCTTATGCTAGAATCCTGATATCGTTTCCGCTTAGGAGGTACTGGATGCCCCAGCATGGGTGTGATCATTTTTACATGGCCAACTACTTTCATTTCACAAAACTGTTATTTTCGCTTAGTTAGTTATTATGGCGGCGTTTTTCACATTCATAAGATGTAACATTATTTTGCCAATTCTTTCTACCTCACATAGATGTATCCTTCGTAAATAAGCTTCATTTTTCCACGTTCACTTCTGACGAACTCCTGATGGGTGATGTTACTTCTCTATATTTCTGAATAGACACTGGATCCTTCTTACTTTTTTTTATTGTAAACATTTGTTTGACTATACAGTGGCGATAACTTTCGGAAATTAACTATAACACGTACGACCGATTACCTAATTAGGAAATAACTACATAAATGGTAATAAATTTAGGAAATAGATACAATTATTCTTAAATGACCATTATGTAATTAGGAAGAATATCTTCATAAAAAGTTACTAAAAAATAATTACGTAAATGGCAATAAATTCCAAAGGATTTATCCTGAGGGCAGCGGTTTTACGGGGGGCAATTTTCCCGGGGGCAGTAGTCCTACGGGGGCAATTTTTCCACGGGGCAGCTGTCGGGGGGCAATTGTCCTGGGGGCAGTTGTCCTAGATCCGTCATCGAAGCAGTGATAGCAACGGGCCCTCACACAGCCAAACGTCGGTTCATCCCCAGATTCCTCTGATGCCTTGCGGACAACCAGTTTCCGTTCCAGTTACGGCGCAGGCAGTTTCCCATCAACCTGGCCTTCTCATTCACTGCAAAAATAAGTCGCAGGGCCAGACTTTGGATCGTGTTGGTGTGTTTCTGCCGTCACCCATATTCACGCAATGGCCAACTGTATGTGGCGATGAGCAGAGCAACTGACTCTGCCAACTTGAAATTAAGTTGTGGACAAACTGATAATATTGTGTACAAGAGGTTCTGTAGGCTAGTAATGATAATGATCCTACGGTTCGCAACACCGTGAGACTTGTATTTTCGATAGCAGTGTTGAAACACAAAGATTCTCTTTAGTTTGTTGTTTCTTTATTTTATTTACAGATTTTGAATTATATGAAACACTGATACACATACATATATGATCCACACAGACACATTATATATATAATATATATATATTATATCATTTTATATTAAATATATATTACGTTTTATCTTTATATATATATTATATAAAGTAAATATTGTAAAAATAATATAAAATTATACTATATTATAGTAAAATGTCAATAATATAATAATTAATATGTAAAATATATGTATATAATAATAAGATATATTAATATATATATAAAATATATAATATATATATTATCTAATATAATATATAATAAATATATTATATAATATTAATAATATATACGTTTGTGTAAGCAAAGCGTACTCAAGATTTTGACCCCTGCCTAGTTTTTTTTTACAAAGCCCTAAGACTTAACTCGCCGTTTCTTTGTACGCTAATTCACAAAAAGGCCAGAGAAGCCGAGTTCACAAGCAAAGACTCTTCTGCCTTTGTCTTGTAGTTGAACCCTGTCCAAAACCTCTCTGGTTGGATGGCAATACTGCCAGGTGTCTATTAGGGCCTAGTATAGTTTCAATTTTTGTCTTTGATTTCATCGTTCTGAAAAGAGAAGTTCTAATGAACGTCTGAGCCGAGTTGATTATATATTTACTGACCTCTTGATTGTCTACTATGAAAAGAAAGCTATTGGTCTGTTTATCATTACTTTTTCTGTCCGCTCTCAGATCTTAAAAACGACTGAGGCTAGAGGGTTGCAAATTGATATGTTGATTGTCCACCCTCCAATCATCAAACATACCAAATTACAGCCCTCTAGCCTCAGTAGTTGTTGTTATTCTATTAAAGGCCATAATCTTGCGTCTGGCAGCCTATATAGGCCAGGTTCACCACTGGGGCGTGTTTAAAGTTTCGTGGGCGCGGCTAATGCAGCATTATACCGATACCACTGATACATCTATTTTCGGTGGCCTTGATTATACGATGTACAGAAAAAGAAACTAGATTGCGCATTTTCTACTTATTCATTATGGTTTTCCCTGTAATTTCTCTTTTCCGAGTTTCGCCACATGACAGTTTATTTAATGTTTTAGTAATTTTTTTTCTCGTTTACTGATTCTTCGCAGACTTTGTAATATATATCTCCGAGTTCATCTCTCTGATGTAAAGCGTGAAAGGCCAATTAATGATACAAACGAACAAATATCAAAGATCCGACAGAATAAGTATCTGAAAATAGGATGGCTCAAAACCTAAAATAATATTCTTTTGCGGCTCGAGTTAAAGCAGAACGTCCCGCGACTCTCTCTCTCTCTCTACTCTCTCTCTCTCTCTCTTCAAAAAAAAAAAAAAAAAAAAAAAAGCCAGATGCTACAGAAATGCCATCGGCAGTACCTTTCCCGGGAAATTGTACGAAAAGAAAGGAAAATTTCTTTCTTTTCTCTGGCCCACTAATATGTATTCTTTCTTTTTACACAATAAAAGTTATACAAGGTTCAGAAGTCGTACCCATTTATAAAAACTCGGGAAGCCTTAAAAATCCTTAAGTAAGTCAAATTATTTCGTGATCATGTGGTCATGATACCCGCCTCATCACCTGGAGGACGAGTGTTCGAATCCATTGTTCCCCTCAAGGTCCTTTAAATCTACTCTGATTTTATTAGAAGAACCTTGGTTCCCCACCCCAACAGCCGCCCCCCCCCCACCAACCTCCCTTGACTAAGCAGGAATTTGATACCAGGTCAACCGGAAGAGGCCGCAGTCAAGGTGGGGAAGGGTTTCTCCACGACCATTAAACGATATGTACCTATCAGAGCCACTACTTACAGGCAGAAAAAGGGAATATGGTTGAATGCGCATGATATATATATATATATGATAGATATATATATATATATATATATATATATAGACATATATATATATATATATATATATATATTATATATATATATATATATATATAGTATATAGTAGACATATATACTATATATATATAATATATATATATATATATATGATATATATATATATATATATAACAACTTTCATGTTATTCTATGTGCGGTATATCATTTAATAATAATAATAATAACAGTAATAAGTGGTACGAGCACCAACCTGAGGTAGTGATAGGAAAACGATCAGGCAAAGATCCTCTGGGACTATGGTATCAGAACGGATAGGGTGATACGTGCAAACAGACCAGACTTGACGTTGATTGACAAAGTCAAGAAGAAAGTATCACTCATTGATGTCGCAATACCATGGACAACCAGAGTTGAAAGAGAAGAGAGGGAAAAAAGAAAAAATGGATAAGTATCAAGATCTGAAAATAGAAGTAAGAAGGATATGGGATATGCCAGTGTAAATCGTACCCATAATCATAGGAGCACTAGGCACGATCCCAAGATCCCTGAAAAGGAATCTAGAAACTAGAGGCTGAAGTAGCTCCAGGACTCATGCAGAAGAGTGTGATCCTAGAAACGGCACACATAGTAAGAAAAGTGATGGACTCCTAAGGAGCAGGATGCAACCCGGAACCCCACACTATAAATACCACCCAGTCGAATTGGAGGACTGTGATAGAGCAAAAAAAAAAAAAAAAAAATAATAATAATAATAATAATAATTGTCTAAAGGGGCTACAGACGATCATTATTACTGTCAGTAAAAAATACTGACAACATTCTATTGGAGGTGTGAACTACTGTCAGTACACCGAACACACGTCCATTATTGAATACTGATTGAGCCGTCAGTAATTCAAGTGTACCAGCGTCGAATGGGTCGTGCCTTGGCTTTCAAGTGACACGAGAAACACGGAAAAACATCCATTGCAATTATTAGGCTCTTTGGCTAAAGAAAAGACGCAAAAACGTAAAAGAAAGTGGGTCAAAGAATGGAATTGGTAAGACGTTAAAAAAAATAACTTTTACGTATATATATATATATATATATATATATATATATATATATATATATATATATATATATATATATATATATAAGTCATATCACATTTCCGTGATTTCATATACATATATCGAGCTACAATGTCCTTTAATATCTAATTCGCTCTACCTCGGAATTAATATATTTTCATATATCTTAACCGAAGGGGAATTTTTTTCTCGATAATAGACTTGCCTGGACCTGGGCGCGAACCCATGGATCCTTTCAAATCCAGGAACGTCAAGTGAAGCTTTTACCTACTACACCACCGCGAGAGGCTAAAAGTTCATGTCGCCCTCTACCCTCATATACCTTTCGCGCACAGGTGATTAGTTGGTTTGGAGACAACATCAACCCACCTCGACTCCGGTAGTGTTTGTAGTGCTTTTGACAGCACGTAGCCAATCTATAAGTCATATCACATTTCTGAATTGGGTGTTA
>NC_061100.1:5665523-5668946 GCF_015104395.2 Macrobrachium nipponense
CTCTCTCTCTCTCTCTCTCTCTCTCTCTCTCTCTCTAACGACGGAACCTCTTCAAAGCTAATGTCCCTAACATATTCTGCACCAAGACTGTCCTGTTTACCTTTATTTCTTTGCCCTTTTAGCCTGAAGTTTTTTTTTTTTTTATTCCAACTAAAATAGTGGGAAAAAATTCCTGTCATGTACCAGGTAATCAAATACTTCAGCCTCAGATACAATATTTGTCCCAAATCAAGGACAAATATTCCTCACAGGAAAGATAAACAGTGGAAGACGTGCCTTGCTTGCCCCATGAAGCCTCCACTTCGGGAGGGAAGTGGCTCATGACGAATGCAATACGGAACTTCGGAAGTTTTGATGTTGTGAGGTAAAAATCGCAAACCATGTCCGCAGCATAAGATGTAGCAGGGTGTCAGGCCTCTCTCTCTCTCTCTCTCTCTCTCTCTTCTCTCTCTCTCTCTCTCTCTCTCTCTCTCTGCGCCTTTTTTATGACAATTTGTTTTTGTGCGACTCTACGCGTGGGGGGAAGATATTAATGGAGTACGTAGTTTAATATCTTCTGTGATATACGCCATTCCTGGCCTTCCCCAACTTTTTTGTCTTTTTTTTCAAGAAATTCTCCCTTTTGCTAGATAAGCAAAACTGGCTGGGATTTCTCATGAAATGATATTTTGTTCTTAATTCTAGATCAAAATTATTTGTCAGTAATGTAAGTTTTAGAAGTATTGCATTACATTTGCGAAATTTTCATGTTTCATGTCCACTACGGAAAGGAACCATACATTAACTTTCCTCTCTCTCTCTCTCTCTCTCTCTCTCCCCGTCCCGTCCCCGTCTCTCTCTCTCTCTTCCCCTTCCCCCATCTCTCTCACCCCGGAGTGTTGGGGAATAGCCTGGAAAAACTCTCTCTCTCTCTCTCTCTCTCTCTCTCTCAACCTGAATTAGTTTCCTGAAACAAATATTAGTTCATATGTGCGAGTAATAGAGAATCCAAAAATGTTGCAGTCACTAAAGATGAATTCTTTCATAGGCAAAAGGATCTTATAAAGCTGCATTTTTCCTGTGATAGTGTAAATCTCCCGCGATGAATACAATGAGTTTTGAGCTTCACGAAACAACCATTGCTTATAAAAGTAGGTCACGCAATACAAATCCCACAGCCTCCGGGACAGAAAGTCCCCGTCTTGTCTAGAATACAATAAAGAACTTCATGATGTCTGGGCGTTGCCGAGGGGACTCGAACGTGCTTATAAATCCAAGTTGTCGTACGGTGTCAAATCTCTCTCTCTCTCTCTCTCTCTCTCTTTCTCTGTCTGTCTGTCTCTCTCTCTCTCCTCCTTACCGTCAGTCTTCCCTGGTTCCAATCCCATCTTTTACCATTTTAGATCCGAGCTATCAACTTTGAAATCGGAAGCTCTTCGCTATTTATTCCTGAAAATGCCTTTGAGAACGTCAGGTTTTATAGATGTTTTTAAAGCCCTTCTACCTCAATCATCAATGTTTGTATGTCACTTTGATTTTTTGATTTTTTTCCTTTTTTTTTTTTAGATTGGTTGCAAACTGCTGTGCATTATCTAGTTTATCTGTAAAGTACAAGAAAACCGCAAGTCATTAACGGAATTTTCGCTTACACGGGGAGTAAGCCTATAAACTACTTTGTTGTTAGTGTTGTTGTCCTTATTGTTGTTGTTCTTGCTGTTGTTGTTCTTGTTGAAGGTTTAGGAAAGGTCTATGGAAAGTCTTAAAAAGATCTGAAAAAGGTGTTTTCGCGTTGAGTTAAAAGAAACAGGAATTTTAGAGTAGGATATTTATGATCTATTTATTAGAATGAACTTGTAAAAAAATAAATCATATTACGTGTTTATTTCAATCTTTGTTGGTGAAGCAACTTGCTATTTGACCTTTAATTTTAGCATTCGCCTCGAGTAAGCTGGAGGTCGGATCACGCCTTATTAGGTAGCAAATTTATTTAGCGAAATCAATCAGTCACTCGTGCTTTTATTTTTATATTATGAAGAGCAAAATCCCAGTGCTAAATAACCCCCATTTCTAGGCCAAGCTAAGTTCCCCGCTGGACGAGTGGTTTTCACGCTCGGCTTCCAATCCGATGGTCCGAAGTTCGATTCTCGGTTCTGCCAACAGCGGAATCAGAAGAATTTATTTCTGGTGATAGAAATTAATTTCTCGATATAATGTGGCTCGGATCCCACAATAAGCTGTAGGTCCCGTTGCTAGGTGACCAATTGGTTCCTAGTCACGTAAAAATATCTAATCCTTCCGGCCAGCCCTAGGAGAGCTGTTAATCAGCTCAGTGGTCTGGTTAAACTAAGATACACTTAACTTATCTAGGCCAAGCTACAAAGGATAAACAAAAAATAGCTAGGGAATCCCCCAGCTGCAAACTTAGCTCGCAGAAGGAATGAAAATCACTGAGCCCTGTAGTACGTTGGTGTGGTGGGAAGGGTCGTGGCATGCCAGTCAGATGTGGTGGGTTCGTGTCTCCCCCAAAGCATTGAAATATCGCTGGCTTTGTATCATGATCAGTTGCTGCTGCAGTGTGGGGTCTGTGGTGGGGTGTTGAAGCCAACATTCTTCGGAAGCTTGAATTCAAAGTCAACGGCTCCTGTGTGTTTTGTTCTATGTGAATAGGTTTCATCTACTGAAATAATAATAATACGTAATAATCCGTATAAGAGCTTTACCCAAGTGTCCAGTCGTTTATAGCTCCATACCTTACACGATATATTCGTCTACAAAGATATAGGCATACCATTTTTCCTTTTATGGTAAATGGCTCCATACTGTATGGCCAGTTACACCATGGTATATCACTGTTCTCCGCTACAGATTCAATATTCTTTTTTTTCTGGAATGCCTCTAAACGAATATGCTTTTGGAATGAAACTATTGTATGTAAAAATGAACAATAAAAAAAGGCCCAGCCCTTTTTCTGTCATTCTATGATATTGAGAATATTTTTAATATTCCTTGGATTGTGTACAAATTGTATGTATATCTATGTATATCTATATATATAATATATATATATATATATATATATATATATATATATATATATATATATATATATATATATATATTACATATATATATATTAGTATATATATATATATATATATATATATATATACTATATATATATTTACCCACACCCACACCCACACACACACACACACACACACACACACATATATATTATATATATATATATATATATATATATATATATATATATATATATATATATTATTATATATATATATATATATATATATCTGCATATATACACAATTTGGACAAAATGAAAAAAAAGAATATATAAGAACAGCCGAGAGAGCCGACCTTTCATTTGCTATTTCATTTTTTTTATTCCTAGAATATATTCCGTTTAGGAACATCATAACG
>NC_061100.1:5669446-5671946 GCF_015104395.2 Macrobrachium nipponense
GTTTTCGCTAATTTTTAAGAAGGGATGTAAGAAGGAAGAAAGAAAATATGAACAGAGGTAGAGTAAAATGAATGAAAGGGGTTGCAGCTAAGAGCCGAAGGGACCCTGCAAAGAACCTCAAGTAATGCCTACAGTATGACACGTGAGGTACGGAACTAACACCGTACGGGGAGGTAAAAAAAAAAAAAAAAAAAAAAAAAAAAAAAAAAAAAAAAATAGAACCAACCTGAGTGTTCATTGCTGCGTCAAAATATACACAATTATGAACAAAAATAAGGAGCTCTCGATGAAGTAATCCTTACCTCTCTCTCTCTCTCTCTCTCTCTCTCTCTCTCTCTCTCTCTCTCTCTCTCTCTCATTTCCAGATGTGAACGAATGCCCTAATTTGTAAGAGTAATTATGTAAACACTCAACTGCAGAGAGATTTGTGGGAGGAAACTTTATTTAAAACCTAATCTATTTTCCTATCTTCTACAGCAATGATGTCGAATATGTAACGGAAGTTGAAAGTTAATTAAAAAAGATAGCTTAATATAAACAGCCTTGAAAAAATTAAATTTTCTGTCGTAAGGCTAACGTACCGTTTGTGCAGATGTTTTCAAAAGTTCGCTGAATTGTTATTATAATATACTTTTCTAGTAAGGGTTGGCTGATCATCCATAACACCGAAAAATTCTATCTGACCCAGAATGGCAAGATGTATTAAGCCATTCAGTTTTACAAAATATACTTCAAGGTTTGTATCTGTGGAAGGTAATTACTTTGGAGTAAACATATCTGTTAATTAAGTTCATGAATCAGGGACATAAAACACAGTCGAAATAATACTAGGTTTTTTCCTGCCATCTCTGACAAATATTTATCTTTATATATTTTACGTAGCGACCTATTTTAGAACTTAACACATTCCCTCATTCAGTACTAAAGCAAACGTTGCAGTATATAAAAAAAGGCGAAGGAATAGTTTGCATGAGAGCGACAAACACCATAAATCTCTCCCTGAACATCAGTGAAATGCTGGTAACTCGAGTATTAATGTTTGCTGTGTAATCATCCTTCCGGAGAGAGAGACGCAGGAGAAGGAAAATTGCGCTCTGGTATCATATGGAAGCAGTCACTCGGTTTGCTTGACTTTCTCGTTTATTTTTGGAGACCCTCCTATGACTCCTGCAGCCTCTTTTTAATTCGTCAGTATGGCTAATCTTTTTGTCGAACAGCTTTAGAGAAACAACTTCCCTACCTAATTCAGGTTATACAACACTCCGTAGTTCCTCGTTGGACGAGTGGTTTTCGCGCTCGGCTACCAATCCGGTGGTTCCAAAGCTCGATTCTCGGCTCGGCCAACGAGGAATCAGAGGAATCTATTTCCGGTGATATAAATTCATTTCTCAATATAATGTGGTTCGGATCCCACAATAAACTGTAGGTCCCGTTGCTAGGTGACCAACTGGTTCATAGTCACGTAAAAATATCCAATCCTTAGGGCCAGCCCTAGGAGAGCTGTTCATCAGCTCAGTGGTCTGGTAAAACTAAGATATACTTAACTTTAACAACACTCCGTAGGGGGGTAGTGACGTCAGTGGACCTCATGCGGGACACTGTGGACATTACTTAAGGTTCTTAGCCGCGTGCCTTTGGCTCTTAGTTGCAACCCCTTCGTTCCTTTTACTGTACCTCCTTTCATATTCTCTTTCTTCATCTTACTTTCCACCCTCTCCTAATACTTCATTCATATTACAGTTGCGAGGTTTTCCTTCCGTTAGACCTTTCAAGCCTTTTACTGCCAGTCTCCATTTCAGCGCTGAATGACCTCATGGGTCCCAGTGCTTGGCATTTGGTCTAAATTCTGTATTGAACTCAACTCAAGTCAAACAACAAGTAATAATCAGAGTACAAATATGAAAGAAAATACCGTTACCGATTTCAGATTCTAAAAGAAGGTACATAGAATGTATCCTAGATGTCAAATAACGTTGTCAGCTATTTCGTTTTATGTATTATGCTCATTATAAGTGTAAACAGTTAATATATTATAATGTTAATTTGTCCTTTAAGAGATGGAAAGCATTACATACCATCATTTCAAGTCCCCTCGGATTAAATGGTTATTTAACCTTAATTGTGGCGCATCTTTCATCGTTGCAATTCGGTTTCTCGAATTGTTTGCAGCTTCTGGTGGCACTGCTTGCATTGTTCACTCCTTTATTTGCATCTGCATTGTTCACCGTTTCCGGTTGTCACTGTTTCATTACAACGTATCTTTTATCACCGTCTCCTCTCTTCGTTTTCCTAAATGTTATCTTCATGATTTATTAATTTTACACGGAGGATAAGATTTCGATTTAAATATTTGTTTTTTGCAATTATATGTTACATTGCGATCTTGCTTCGTTAATTTAATTGTTTACAGAATTTTACCATAAGTTTTATAAATGAGAAAGGTAATGCCGTGAGATATCAGTTCCAAAAGAATTGGTGGGAAGAATAATTGTCCCTTGGT